>NC_054711.1:31385736-31410736 GCF_016097555.1 Gigantopelta aegis
GTTATTGTCTCAATGAACGTAAAAAAGACGTCGTCAGGGAGCATCATATCTCCATACGACATTTTATATAGGAAGGTTGTCTTATTGAGCGTTATTGTTTATGAAACAATCATTCGCAAACTTATGTGAGAACGGCATCTCCAATTCACACAATTTGTAGATGAGGGGTTTTTTCATACCTCGAAAGTAAAAAAAATAAAAAATAATAAGAGACAATCCTTAAATATATTTTTATAAAAATAGAACAATGTTGTATATGTGAAGTGAAATTATATAACCAATTTAAAGGCATACTGTCACGGATTTAAGAACCATATTTCTCTAAAAATGGATAATAAATAAAAATTACATTAATTGTTGGAAACCAAATCTAGCTATCGCATCTCCTTAACTGAACCATGATGGAGTGAAATCCATGTCAACCCTCTCGGGAATTTTAGTTTTTGAATTATGGATCATTGCCATAATTCAATTATTTTTACAAAATATCATTAATAAATGGAGTATGGTGGTTATGAAGATGGTTGAATAAAGTACATTTAGTGACAAATCAAATAACTTTTGTTCAGGTAACACTTTGTTAGACCATTAAATAGGTCAGTGGTCTGTGACAATATGCCTTTAAGTTCGACAACAGTATTCAAGATAGCTTTACTAATCTTAAATCTTACCTGTTTGAAACGTTTTGTGGGGTTTTTTGGCAACAAACGTGCAATTTTGAGAGTCGAGAGTCACCAGGAACACGTTACTATTGTGCGAGATATCATTATGTTTAATGTTCGCACGAAAACTTGGACCCGAATGATGATTATTGGACCTCGTGTCATATAAAAAAGGTATTCAGTCTGAATCATTTTATTTGTTTGTGTCTCTTAAAACGAATGATGTCATGTGACGATTGTATGCTAATTTTGACAGTCAGTTTACTGAATGACGTGTAATTTGTCATGAAAATGTGTGTTTATTTTTCTGTTAAGTATATTATTATGACAAGGAATGGAAAAGCTAATAATGAAACCTCAAAATCACTACTCCTAGTTTTGAGGCAGTGTAAAATATGTTCGACTGTTACAGGTATTTTTACCGTCACATTTTACAGTACTAACAACGTCTCTTTTAAAACTTTTTTTTTTTTTTTTTTTTTTAGCATATCCAATGTCGTAAACAAGTCCAGTGTGTTTCTGCTCATATTGGTGTTTGTTCTTGCTCAAAATGTACTTTAATCCCGCAAAAACTAGTATGTGTTGTCAACGTAAGATGACAAGATCAATTTCTATATTTTTTTCACTATTTATGATCAGTAAAGGAATGCTGTATTGCTCAAAGTTACTTATTATTTAATTTTCAATTGATTGTTTTGATTTTTAAAAACCCGTTTTCAAGACAATTTTTATTTTAAAAATACGAAATAAATTATCTTTATTAGGAACGATATCGTGTTTCGTTTTGATGTATAGCTATTGTAGGCGACAAGCCATTCAACACGTGTGGATGTACTACTCGAAAAAAGTTGTGGATCGATTCTCGTCGGTGGGCCCATTGAGCTATTTCTTGTTCCAGCCAGTACACCGCTACTGGTGTAACAAAGGCCGTGGTATGTATGGTCCTGTTTAGGAAAAATGTAGCAGGTTTCCTCTGAAGATTACGAGTTCGAATTACCAAATTTTTGACATCCAATAGCCGACGATTAATTAACCAGTGTGCTCTAGTAGTGTCGTTAAACAAAACACATTTTAACTAGTGTTTTCTACATATTGTAAATTGTATTCAGATATTAACGTATTGTTCGATAAACTTCATTTAACATGAAAACAACCTAGATATTAATGTATTCTAAATCGATATTTATGGGGAGATATGTGTGTGTGTGTGTGTGTGTGTGTGTGTGTGTGTCTGTGTGTGTGTGTGTGTGTGTGTGTATGCATATGAGTGTATGTATGTGTACGTGCGTGTGTATGTGTGTGTGCGTCCGTGTGTGTGCATGTGTGTGTATAGGTGTGACTGTGTGTGCGTATGTGTGTGTGTGTGTGTATGTGTGTTGTGTATGTGTGTTGTGTCTGTGTGTATGTGTGTGTGTATGTGTATGTGTATGTGTGTGTGTGTGTGTGTAGGTGTGTAGGTGTGTGTGACTGACAGTGTGTGTGCGTGCGTGTGTGTGTGTGTGTGTGTGTTAGTATGTGTGAGAACACACACATCACCAACTTCACCACATGTCCCCTTCAACATACGATTTTACAAAATGCTGTCTTATGTCTGCTTACCAAATTCAATTTCCATTTTTCATTAAGCTTTTTGCCAAACATGACGTAGTAGATGAAACATCTCAAACAAATCCCAAATCACTCAGGCGGAAAGGATGATTACGTTAGCCACTTTCACGTTACCTTTCACCGCGGGCCTTTCTTTCCTGTTATTTAACTTTCAACAAAATAACAAAAATAACTTCTTTTTTTCTTCTTCTAAAAATATCATCGTCACAACCAATTTGGGACAGCGTATCTAATTTCCGACAAATGACGGAAGTAATCGTTATTGTCGATTGACCAAACACAATATCTAAATTAAGTTATGAAATTTTTACAAAAGCTACGTCAATATTGGATTTCTCTTTGTCCGAGTTCGTGTTTGAGTTTGCATTTCAGCTGCATGTTCCGGTCAAAACACCCCACTTGTCTTCCATTTGTCGTTTTATCTTTGGAACGGAAATGGCCGATGCTGGTAACTCAGGATCTGTCAAAACTGAAAATAACACACAATTAAATATATTATCAGAAATATTTACTCTGCTATAAAAACAAAACAAAATGTGAACAATTTTCACAGCTCACACTGGAAAGTATTTTGGTTTGGGCAATTTTCACATATGTAAGAGTATTTCTTTGAAAATCATGTGGATGTCTGGGTGTGGGTAATGTTTTTGGCATGCTTCCATCAGAAGACTGTTCAAGCACGCCTGTCGTGGGCACAACCTCTGACTTCTCCAGTAAGTTCAGACAGGTGAAAATAATTCAAAAGTGGGTAATATAAGGTTATAAATTGTATAGCCATTTTATACGAAAATTAGCAATTGCTAATTTGGCAATGGACAGGTTGATACCTGGATGTGTCGTTTAGATTAGTAGTAAGGCGTCAGCAGATGGTAGCAACTGTGGTGAGGGTTGGGTTTCGGGAGTTTTATATTAAAGGGACATTCCTGAATATGCTGCAATGTTTAAGATGTTATCGACTAACATAGCCTTTCTAACGATTGTAATTACATATCAAATATATTTATCTGCGTAAAATTAGTGGCTCTATATTAAACGCGTTTCTGATCGTTATAATATTTTTACTGGGTTAAATTTAATTTAATTTTCTAAAATATAATGTTTTCGTACGTACAAAATTATTTGAAAACAGAATCCAGTTTGGGCTCCTTACAAATATTAAGACGACCAGAAACACATTGAATATACAGAAACTGATATTCTAAACAAGAAAATACATTTAATATGTAAGTTTAATTGTAAAAATATTTTATTAGTCGGAAACATCTTACAATGCAGCAAACTCAGGAATGTCCCTTTAAGTGAGTTAATAACTCCCTGATACTCTAAAAAAAAAGATGCATTTAAAGAGACGGATCCTAGTTTCTAAACACTACTACATATTTTCCACTATTAGAGCCGGGGTTTTTGTGTGTTTTTTCGATAATTGAAATCAGATATTGCTTAGCTTTTATTGTTTAGATTATCAATTTCCGTACAATTAAAGTGTCTTGTTATCCTAGTGTTTCTAATACCAAGAAATGCATTTTTCATATACACCTCTGAGACGTAATGACTATGAAGACGAGCTCTAGCCTATTTAAAGGGACATTCCTGAGTTTGCTGCAATTTTTAAGATGTTATCGACTAACAGAAATTTTTTAACGGTTGTAATTGCATATCAAATATATTTTTCTGCATAAAATATTAGTGGTTGTATATTAAAAGTGTTTCTGATCATTCTAATATTTGTACTAGGTTAAATTTCATTTTATTTCCTAAAAAAAAAATGTTTTTGTACATACGAAATTATTTGAAGACAATATCCAGTTTGGGCTTCTTACAAATATTAAGACGACCAGAAACACATTGAATATACAAACACTGATATTCTAAACAAGAAAATATATTTAACATGTAAGTTTAATCGTAGAAATATTTTATTAGTCGGATACATCTTACAATGCAGCAAACTCGGGAATGACCCTTTAAGGCTATTTCTCCATTTCAACGCCACACCTCATATTTCTCTCTATTGTAACTTTATCCAAATGTGTTACGGGTTTGTAGATTAACCTATCTTAGTGTCCATTTTCACGGATTGAAACTAATGTCTGCGCCGTTAATGAGAGAGAGAGAGAGTGTGTGTGTGTGTGTGTGTGTGTGTGCAACAGTAGATAAGTATAAAGAAGTTGTGGGGATACTGAGAGAGTATTAGATAATGACATTTTAATTAGGTCTCTATTTCCAAGTGAACTTTCAAAGCATTATGAAATGCTTCATAGTTGCAATTTTTGTAATAAATATCATTTAATCAATCCCTCACAATTCTAATCTTTGCATAATATGGGGCGGGATTTAACTCAGTCAGTTGAGCGCTCGCCCGAAGTGCGTGCGTCGCAGGATCGAACCACCTCGGTGAATCCATTCAACTGATTGCGTTTTTTTTTTTTTTTTTTTATTAATCGTTCCAATGAGTGCAACGAAACTGGTCAAATGCCGTGGTATGTGCAATCTGGTCTGTCCAAAAGTACATATAAAAGATCCATTGCTGCTAATGGAAAAAATGTTGCGGGTTTGCTCTGGAATAAATTATCAATGTGCTCTATAAAGATATAACGACTCAGTGGATAGGTGTAAGACCACTACACTCTCTTCTCTCTCACTAACCACTAACCACTAACAACTAACCACTAACAACTAACAACTAACCACTAACCACTAACCACTAACAACTAACCCACTGTCCTGGGTGAGACGTAGCCCAGTGGTAAACCGCTCGCTTGGTGCGCGGTCGGTTTGGGATCGATCCCAGTCAGTGGGCTCACTGGGCTATTTCTCGCTCCATCCAGACGACTGGTACATCAAAGGCCGGGGTATGTGCTATCCTGTCTATGTGATGATGCATATAAAAGATCCCTTGCTGCTAATTGTAAAGAGTAGCCTATGAAGTGGGGAGAACGGATTTCTTCCCTCAATATCTGTGTGGTCTTTAATCATATGTCCGACGCCATATAACCGTAAACAAAATGTGCTGGGTGCGTCGTTAAATAAACCATTTCCTTCCTCCCTAACCCACTGTCCTGGACAGACAGCCCAGATAGCTGAAGTGTGTGCCCAGGACAGCGAGCTTGAACCTTAATAGGATATGAGCACAAAATAAGTTGAAATGAAATTAAATGAAATACCGATAATCCTAAAAATATACACTGATCGCCAATCGTGCTTATAATTGCATATCAAATATATTTTTCTGCATAAAATATTAGTGGTTGGATATTAAAAGTGTTTCTGATCATTCTAATATTTGTACTAGGTTAAATTTCATTTTATTTCCTAAAAAAAAAATGTTTTTGTACATACGAAATTATTTGAAGACAATATCCAGTTTGGGCTTCTTACAAATATTAAGACGACCAGAAACACATTGAATATACAAACACTGATATTCTAAACAAGAAAATATATTTCACATGTAAGTTTAATCGTAGAAATATGTTATTAGTCGGATACATCTTACAATGCAGCAAACTCGGGAATGACCCTTTAAGGCTATTTCTCCATTTCAACGCCACACCTCATATTTCTCTCTATTGTAACTTTATCCAAATGTGTTACGGGTTTGTAGATTAACCTATCTTAGTGTCCATTTTCACGGATTGAAACTAATGTCTGCGCCGTTAATGAGAGAGAGAGTGTGTGTGTGTGTGTGTGTGTGTGTGTGTGTGTGTGTGTGCAACAGTAGATAAGTATAAAGAAGTTGTGGGGATATTAAGAGAGTATTGGAGAATGACATTTTAATTAGGTCTCTATTTCCAAGTGAACTTTCAAAGCATTATGAAATGCTTCATAGTTGCAATTTTTGTAATAAATATCAGTTAATCAATCCCTCACAATTCTAATCTTTGCATAATATGGGGCGGGATTTAACTCAGTCAGTTGAGCGCTCGCCCGAGGTGCGTGTGTCGCAGGATCGAACCACCTCGGTGAATCCATTTAACTGATTGCTGGGTTTTTTTTTTTTTTTTTTTTTTTTTTTTTTTTTTTTTTTTTTTTTTTTTTTTAATAATCGTTCCAATGAGTGCAACGAAACTGGTCAAATGCCGTGGTATGTGCAATCCGGTCTGTCCAAAAGTACATATAAAAGATCCATTGCTGCTAATGGAAAAAATGTTGCGGGTTTGCTCTGGAATAAATTATCAATGTGCTCTATAAAGATATAACGACTCAGTGGATAGGTGTAAGACCACTACACTCTCTTCTCTCTCACTAACCGCTAACCACTAACAACTAACCACTAACAACTAACAACTAACCACTAACCACTAACAACTAACCCACTGTCCTGGGTGAGACGTAGCCCAGTGGTAAACCGCTCGCTTGGTGCGCGGTCGGTTTGGGATCCATCCCAGTCAGTGGGCTCACTGGGCTATTTCTCGCTCCATCCAGACGACTGGTACATCAAAGGCCGGGGTATGTGCTATCCTGTCTATGTGATGATGCATATAAAAGATCCCTTGCTGCTAATTGTAAAGAGTAGCCTATGAAGTGGGGAGAACGGGTTTCTTCTCTCAATATCTGTGTGGTCTTTAATCATATGTCCGACGCCATATAACCGTAAACAAAATGTGTTGGGTGCGTCGTTAAATAAACCATTTCCTTCCTCCCTAACCCACTGTCCTGGACAGACAGCCCAGATAGCTGAAGAGTGTGTCCAGGACAGCGAGCTTGAACCTTAATAGGATATGAGCACAAAATAAGTTGAAATGAAATTAAATGAAATACCGATAATCCTAAAAATATAACACTGATCGCCAATCGATGCTTAAAGGGACATTCCTGAGTTCGCTGCAATTTTTAAGATGTTATCGACTAAGAGAGACTTTTTAACGTTTCTCCATAAAATATTAGTGGCTGCATATTAAACGTGTTTCTCATCGTTCTAATATTTGTGCTAGGTTAAATTTCATTTTATTTCCTAAAATATTATGTTTTCGTATGTACGAAATTATTTGAAGACAAAGTCCAATTGGGGCTTCTTACAAATATTAAGACGACCAGAAACACATTGAATATACAGACACTGATATTCTTAACAAAAAGAAATATATTTAATATGTAAGTTTAATCGTAGAAATATTTTATTAGTCGGAAACATCTTACAATGCAGCAAACTCAGGAATGTCCCGTTAATAGTGGTAAGGTGTAAAAAAACAAAAAAACCCAAACCTGCCAGTCTTAACAAACGGGAGTACGTACATCTAGTGAAGGAGACTGTAATGAAATAAACTAACTAAAAGGAACTTAAATAATTCCTTAAAGGGACATTCCTGAGTTTGCTGCAATTTCTAAGATGTTATCGACTAACAGAGACTTTTTAACGATTGTAATTGCATATAAAATGTTTTTTCTGCATACAATATTAGCGGCTGTATATTGAACGTGTTTCCGATCGTTCTAATATTTGTACTAGGTTAAATTTAATTTTATTTCCTAAATATAATTTTTTCGTACATACGTACATACAAAATCCAGTTTGGGCTTCTTACAAATATAGAAATGACCAGAAACACAGTGAATATACAGACACTGATATTCTAAACAAGAAAATATATTTAATATGCAAGTTTAATCGTAGAAATATTTTATTAGTCGGAAACATCTTACAATGCAGCAAACTCAGGAATGTCCCTTTAAAAGTGGTAAGGTGTAAATAAAAAAAAAGCCCAAACCTGCCAGTCTTAACAAACGGGAGTACGTACATCTACTGAAGGAGACTGTAATGAAATAAACTAACTAAAAGGAACTTAAATCATTCGTTAAGATAAAATAGTCTACAAATGAAATAAAAATTTACCATCTATTTGCATTTTTTTATAAGAAATTGTAGAAAGCAGCCATGAAGATATAAACATCGATATCACATTTTAAAACAATATCCTTAATGGTGACATCGCCAACGATTAAATCCATTCTGTTATTAGAAATCTTTAACAACAACACCGTGTGCAAAGATTATATTCCAAAAACTAATATTTTAAATAGGCTGAAAATAAAACTAAGAAATATCTCATTTTTATCAGCGGTATACTGTCAAATGGTTGGGCAGCAATCTTTATTATTATTTATTATTTCAATTTATTTCCGTGCGTATGTCCAATTAAGGTTCGATCACGCTGTCCTAGGTACACACTTCAGCTATCTGAGCTGTCTGTCCAAGACAGTGGGTTAGTTGTTAGTTGTTAGTAATTAGTGGTTAGTGAAAGAGAAGAGGGTGTAGTGGTCTTACACCTTCGCATTGAGAGGTGCACTGGCTAGAGCTAGAAATAGCCCAATGGGCCCACCGACAGGGGTCGATCCCAGACCGACCGCGCATCAGGCTTTACCACTGGGCTGCGTCTCGCCCTCCACATAAAAGCAGACTGAAATTAAATATGTTTTGTGATAAAAAAAAAAATCTAATTATTATTAGAAATGTCAATCAGCAATACGTAAGAAACTTGATCCTGGCACTTTCCTCACGAAAAGGAATTAATCATGTTTATTGCTATTATAATAAGAAATTACTCCCTTTTTTAGAAATATGTTTTTTATGTCTAATATTACCATGTTGGTCAATAAGTTTCGAATTATTCTCAAACAATAATACGTTTTTTCAGTGGTAAAAAATAAATAAAAATAAATTCAAAAATCAAAAATCAAAGACTAGTTCCTGTTCAAAAAATGACACGTCATTGAGCAAAGCTATCCATTATGTCAGTTAGCAGACGACATCAGGACGACTAAACTGATCGTGTTTCGGACAACATTGGTGTTTGATAGCACAGCTAACGTCCATATTTCAGTGACGGATCTAGAAAATCAATATGGGGAGGGGGGGGGGGGCAGTGGCATAAGGTGGAATGCCAAGGGAACTTTGAGGGAGGTTTGGAGGGGGATCGTAAAAAAAATGAAAATTAATTATATAATAAAATTATAACTATCGCAAAATTTAGGGGGTTGCTGGCCCATGCCCCTAGATCCGCATTTACTGTATTAAACGCTTACTATATGAAGAGCGGATTCAAGGGAGAAGAGCAGGGGGAGGAAGGCCTGCCCGCCATTCCGCCCGCCCGCCCTGAAAGCAACAAAGTGTCCATTCTTTTGCACAGTTTATTTCCATTGACGTGTCCCTTTTCAGGGAGATGATCCATGTGACCTTTTGTCCTTGGTTACCTCGCTAAGCTATTCCAGGGTCCGCGCTATACAACATTCATTCATTCATTTCAACTTATTTTCGTGATTATATCCAATTAAGGTTCAAGCACGCAGTCATGGGCACACACATCAGCTATCTGGGCTGTTTGTCCAGGACAGTTGTTAGTTGGTTTGTGGTTAGTCAGAGAGAAGAAGGTATAGTGGCCTTACATCTACCCACTGAGCCCTTAAGAACTCGCTCTGGGTTGGAGCCGGTACCGGGCTACGAACCTTGTACCTACCAGCCTGTCCGGCGGCTTAACCACTGCGCCACCGAGGCCGGTCAAAACGTATGAAATTCACTTTCGCTCGTTAAATAGATTTTAAAACAACTCTTAAGATAAATATCTAACGGCCACTCTTGTATTATTCTCTATGTAGTCACCATGGCTAGCTGCTGAAAAAAGCATTAATTGCCTAGTGTAAGTGTTAACGTACCGATACTGGTGGTCCAGGTTGGAAGCGAGGTAACTACGTTTCCCGTAAAATCGACCCATCCTGTCGAATCGTGACGGGTAGTTTCGTTTTATTCCGTACATAAAATAGTTCTCAAACAACTGATTCAGCAAACGAGAGCGGTAGCCGGCCGCATTACGAAAGGGTGCGTGCCTTTCCGGAAACACTCGTTCAAGGTATCCACATTGTGTGAGGCTGACTTGAGCCATTATGGTCAATATGAACACACTCAAAGACATCCAGTTCATTTTCTGAAAAATATAATAATAATAATAATAATAATAACAACAACAATAATGATAAAATAATAATAATGTCATCATGATCATCATCACCACTACGATCATCATCATCACCATGATCATCATCATCACCACCACCACCATCATCATCACCACCATCATCATTATCACCACCACCATCATCACCATCACCACCACCATCACCATCATCACCACCATCATCATCACCATCACCACCACCATCATCATCATTATCACCATCATCATTATCATCATATTCAACGTCATCATCATCATCATCATCATCATCACCATGATGATCATCATCATCACCACCACCTCCATCATCATCACCACCACCACCACCATCATCATCATCATCACTATCATCACATTCAACGTCATCATCATCATCACCACCTTCACCATCACCATTATCACAATCATCACCACCATCATCATTACCAACATCGTCATAATCATATTTGACATTAAAGTTTGTTGTGTGTATTGTTACCACTGACGCACATTGATTCATTAATTAAAAGTCTTAGATGTCACCCATTTGACAATTCTGACATTACCAACACTTTTCCCACAGACAGAACACCACATACCACGTCCTTTGATATACTAGTTGTGCGAGTACGAATAATTTTTACATGCTCATGTACCACTAGAGTTTCGAGCATGTCCGTCCCGGGGCCTGTCTCTGGATTGCCAGGGGCTTGTCCCGGGACAGAAAAAAAAATTAAGCGGACAATTTTGAAATTTACATCCAAAAATTAAATAGTGGGCCTTTAAAATGTTGATGCGCATCTCTAATATAAATAATAAAGAAAATTCTACTCATTAAATTTGGTCGCCAGATTAGATCGGGTGGTCAAAAAGAAATTATATAAGATGGGAGGGGGAGGGGGGGGGGGGGTGTGTGTGTTGAAAATGGGCAAAATTTCGAAAATAGCAATTAGTAAAAAAAGTTAATAGAATTTAAAAAAAAGAGAAAAAAAAAGAAAGTTACACGCCAAAAATAAAAAGAATTGATTGCTCGGTCGAATATTTATATAATTTGGAGCATTTTAGAAGGACAGTCCAAAAATAAATAAGAGAAAGAAGAGAGGATCGGACTATTTAATAATATTTAAAAAAGAAAGTAATTTCGACATAAACTTTTGAACGAAGGTCTAAAAGTTTAAAGTCCGATCTATATGTCCACGTGAGTGGCCTCGTTAAGGTGCACAGCTTGTAGGGACGAGAAGGGTTGCATCCCGTCAAGAAAACACCCTAGATTGACAGTCAATAGACTTTGAAGGTGTAGTGCTGTGCTGAAATACAGATCTTGAGAAGCCGGATCCGTCTGAACGAGAGAGAGAATCAGACTAGGGTATAGTCCAGTCGTCATAGGTTGGTATAGTGGTGCGGACGGGCCCGTTTCCGGAGGATACGAGATGGTATCACAATAAAATAAAATCTAGAAAAGAGTAGTAGGGGCTGACCCCTCTTCCTATTTCTTCTTAGAGTGGAGCGGTCAATCTTCCAGTGCTGCTAGGACAGGCTCGGACATGTAGAGACTAAACGCGAACAACCGTGGCATTCTGCAGAATGGCCGTCATACGAGTCACGAAAAAAGCAAGTCAACATAGTCAGACGGAGAAATGACGTGGATGCAAGGAATCTCGCTAAAAAAGAATCCAACCTGGTGGTGCAGACTGTCGAACGAGAAGCGTTCCAGCGTTCAATCAGTTCCAATGGCCGCATACATCCCAGTAGAAAACTTCACTTCGCTGATAAAAACAACAAAAGTGAAGGATCCCCAAGTCGAGCCGCGAAAGCACGTGCAGTGTGCACAAACACGTCTTACCGCGACGAGCTCCAGTCTGGGAATGATACTAGTTGTGCCGCACTGGTTAATCTGGGGATAACACAGTCAGGGAAAAGCTCTACCGAAGGGAACACACACACACACACACACACACACACACACACACACACACACACACACACACACACACACACAGAGAGACACACACACACAGACACACACACATACACACACACATAGACACAGACACACACACACAGACACACACACACACACAGAGACACGCACATACAAAAACATAGACACACACACGCAGACACATACACACACACAGACACACACACACACATATATACACAGACACACACACACACAGACACACACACACATATAGACACAGACACACACACACACACACACACACAGAGACACACACACACACAGACACACACACATAGACACAGACACACACACAGACACATAGACCCACACACACACACACATAAACACACACAGACACACAGAGACACGCACATACACACACACACACACACACAGAGACACACACATAGACACCCACACGCAGACACACACACACACATAGACACACAGACACACAGACACGCACATACACACACACACACAGAGAGAGACACACACACGCAGACATACACACACATAGACACAGGCACACACACAGACACACGCACGCACACACACGCACGCACGCACACACACACACAGAGACACACACATACACACACGCACATACACACACGCACATACACACACAGACACACTCACACACACACAAACACACAGACATACACACAAACGCACACACACACACATACACACACAGAGACATACACACATACACTCAAACACACAGACACACACACAGGCACACACACACACGCATGAGATACAGACAGACACACACACACGAGATATACACTCTCTCACACACCTACACACACACACACACACACACACGCGCATAAGATACACACTCTTCCACACACATATACACACATAGACACACACACACATACATACACACACACACATACACACATGAGATACACACTCTCACACATACACACACACACACACACATGAGATACACACACACACACATAGACAGACACACACACACACACACACACACACACACACACTCACGCACACCCCCACACACATACACACACACACACACACACACACCAGCAAACAATATTATAACGTCTTAGAAGAAAATATCTCTACTGACCCCCCCCCCCCCCCCCCCACACACACACACACACACACACACATACATACACCCAAGGGATAGTTTTCAATATTTGTTAATCATGCATACACATATATAGTATATAGATTCAGAAATATTATACTGACATGATTTTAAGAGTCAGAATTCTCAACCACACCGTTATCGTTACGGATAGTCGTTTGAGAGAAGATGGTTAGATCACAACAATTTGCTTCCCGCTCTTTACGGTTAAATTTCGTGACTAATATATAATTTTGAGAATAGGGGATAATAAACGAATAACCAGTTAAAATCGAATTTATGTCCCGAATAACAAGTCAATATTATTTCACGAGGGACATAAATTGATAATAACTAGTACCAAGTTTGTTATTGTATTTATTTACCCCAGCTATTTGGGTGTTTTTTTAAAGCCTTTCTTTTCGATATAGGCTACATCGGCTACACGTCCATGTATATACAAACGACGTAAACTATTTTACTGTTCTGGGTATTGCTTTAACTTTAGTTTATTCACGGTTCACAGATAATTTTCAAACCCAAAGTTCTATATATTCTTTAAAACAAATCTATAATGAATTGCATTAAACTACCATTTTATTACAAGTTTAACACTGAAACCAGAAAGACGTTTACAAACGCAATGTCTTTAAACTGCGTGACGTCATTGTGTGTGTGCTTTGCCAATCGTGATGACGTCATATTTAGTACCGAAAAGGTGATTGGTTTGTTGGCGTGAAATCGTCCAATAGAAGTGTACGTTAAACCAATGCATGATAATTTCTCAGTGAGAAATTATGATTTTTATTTTCTCCGTTATGAGTGCCTGCTGGGTTAATAATAATAAATAAATAACTTTTCTGAGAATATCGCCATATTTAAGTTACTAATCGTGCCGATCTGCGAAACTAGCTGAACGATTAGTAACGTTGCTGAATCAGACCTCAGACCACAATTAATTTCGCTATATGTTTCTATATAGCCTTAGTGGCTATAACCTTTTTTTTATTAATATCAGCAGGCCCGTGGATTTTTGTATGTACCTTTGCCTGCCTGTGGGACACATGCCCTAAAAAGGACAACCCCTGTTGTCCAGCTCTTTCTCCCAGCATATTGGTTTAAACAAACACACCCACTAAACCTGGCCGGAGTACACCCATTTTATACAAAAATCACTACTTTTGCATGGGCCGGAATTACCACAAACAAGTCTTCAATGTCAACAAGTTACACATGTTTACAAACTACATGCTCTCCCCTGTCACATCAGTCAAATAGTTACCACTTCACAGCTCTCTGCTATGAAATAATCACAGTCAAACAGCAGACTACTTGCACGGACAAATTTCCGGATTTTGGACAACCAAATGGGAAGATAACTGTAATCGAGTCCATCATACTGGACCGAATTTACGAAGCCTGTTTTTCGTAAATGCATGTGTTTTAGCGTTGTAACTGTATGCAGTTACATTCGAGAAAGACATAAACATGCTTTGGAAATTGTGGACGTTCTGATTAGCTATTGGTATCCGTAACAGAAACAGTGTAGTCGCGAATCCTCATTAGAGCAACGGTGATGCTTTCCACCGAAAGTGTCCAGCGCCTTCTTATAAGAGTCTTTATGGATTCAGACAACTTCTCATGATAGTGATACACAAAAGACTCCCTGAATTTTAAACAAAATCTTTCACTGGTAGTGTATAATTTTTAATTGTTAAAAAACCCAAAACAAAAACCAACAACAAAAAAACTAAACAAAAACCAACAACAAAACCCATCTATAATTCTATTCGCATACAGTCAGAACATTTACACTTTAAATGCGCAGTGTATCTTTGGGCGAAAATTAAATCTGAATGACAAAATGATTACCCGTGGCCAAGATCTCTCTTGAATGGGCATTTTGGCAAAATAGTGGTTGATCCCATGTGCCTCGTCTTACATGTGAGAGGACAGCCACTCTTGAGCAGGTCCTTTACTGGACAGTACATCTTTCTGACAGTCACTTTTGTGGAGGTCCTTTACTGGACAGTACATCTTTCTGACAGTCACTCTTGAGCAGGTCCTTTACTGGACAGTACATCTTTCTGACAGTCACTCTTGAGCAGGTCCTTTACTGGACAGTACATCTTTCTGACAGCCACTCTTGAAGAGGTCCTTTACTGGACAGTACATCTTTCTGACAGCCGCTCTTGAGGAGGTCCTTTACTGGACAGTACATCTTTCTGACAGTCACTTTTGAGGAGGTCCTTTACTGGACAGTACATCTTTCTGACAGTCACTTTTGAGGAGGTACTTTACTGGACAGTACATCTTTCTGACAGCCACTTTTGAGGAGGTCCTTTACTGGACAGTACATCTTTCTGACAGTCACTATTGAGCAGGTCCTTTACTGGACAGTACATCTTTCTGACAGCCACTCTTGAGAAGGTCCTTTACTGGACAGTACATCTTTCTGACAGCCGCTCTTGAGCAGGTCCTTTACTGGACAGTACATCTTTCTGACTGCCACTATTGAGCAGGTCCTTTACTGGACAGTACATCTTTCTGACAGCCACTCTTGAGAAGGTCCTTTACTGGACAGTACATCTTTCTGACAGCCACTCTTGAGCAGGTCCTTTACTGGACAGTACATCTTTCTGACAGCCACTCTTGAGCAGGTCCTTTACTGGACAGTACATCTTTCTGACAGCCGCTCTTGAAGAGGTCCTTTACTGGACAGTACATCTTTCTGACAGTCACTATTAAGCAGGTCCTTTACTGGAGCGTACATCTTTCTGACAGCCACTCTTGAGAAGGTCCTTTACTGGACAGTACATCTTTCTGACAGTCACTTTTGTGGAGGTCCTTTACTGGACAGTACATCTTTCTGACAGCCACTCTTGAGAAGGTCCTTTACTGGACAGTACATCTTTCTGACAATCACTCTTGAGAAGGTCCTTTACTGGACAGTACATCTTTCTGACAGCCACTATTGAGCAGGTCCTTTACTGGAGCGTACATCTTTCTGACAGCCACTCTTGAGAAGGTCCTTTACTGGACAGTACATCTTTCTGACAGTCACTTTTGTGGAGGTCCTTTACTGGACAGTACATCTTTCTGACAGCCACTCTTGAGAAGGTCCTTTACTGGACAGTACATCTTTCTGACAGTCACTTTTGTGGAGGTCCTTTACTGGACAGTACATCTTTCTGACAGCCACTCTTGAGAAGGTCCTTTACTGGACAGTACATCTTTCTGACAGTCACTCTTGAGAAGGTCCTTTACTGGACAGTACATCTTTCTGACAGTCACTCTTGAGAAGGTCCTTTACTGGACAGTACATCTTTCTGACAGCCACTATTGAGCAGGTCCTTTACTGGAGCGTACATCTTTCTGACAGCCACTCTTGAGAAGGTCCTTTACTGGACAGTACATCTTTCTGACAGTCACTTTTGTGGAGGTCCTTTACTGGACAGTACATCTTTCTGACAGCCACTCTTGAGAAGGTCCTTTACTGGACAGTACATCTTTCTGACAGCCACTATTGAGCAGGTCCTTTACTGGAGCGCACATCTTTCTGACAGCCACTCTTGAGAAGGTCCTTTACTGGACAGTACATCTTTCTGACAGTCACTTTTGAGAAAGTCCTTTACTGGACAGTACATCTTTCTGACAGTCACTTTTGTGGAGGTCCTTTACTGGACAGTACATCTTTCTGACAGCCACTCTTGAGAAGGTCCTTTACTGGACAGTACATCTTTCTGACAGTCACTTTTGTGGAGGTCATTTACTGGACAGAACATCTTTCTGACAGCCACTCTTGAGAAGGTCCTTTACTGGACAGTACATCTTTCTGACAGCCACTATTGAGCAGGTCATTTACTGGACAGTACATCTTTCTGACAGCCACTCTTGAGAAGGTCCTTTACTGGACAGTACATCTTTCTGACAGTCACTTTTGAGGAGGTCCTTTACTGGACAGTACATCTTTCTGACTGCCACTCTTGAGGAGGTCCTTTACTGGACAGTACATCTTTCTGACAGTCACTTTTGTGGAGGTCCTTTACTGGAGCGTACATCTTTCTGACAGCTACTCTTGACCAGGTCCTTTACTGGACAGTACATCTTTCTGACAGTCACTTTTGTGGAGGTCCTTTACTGGACAGTACATCTTTCTGACAGTCACTTTTGTGGAGGTCCTTTACTGGACAGTACATCTTTCTGACAGCCACTCTTGAGAAGGTCCTTTACTGGACAGTACATCTTTCTGACAGTCACTTTTGTGGAGGTCCTTTACTGGACAGTACATCTTTCTGACAGTCTGAGGAGGTCCTTTACTGGACGGTACATCTTTCTGACACTCACTTTTGAGCAGGTCCTTTACTGGACAGTACATCTTTCTGACAGCCACTCTTGAGCAGGTCCTTTACTGGACAGTACATCTTTCTGACAGTCACTTTTGTGGAGGTCCTTTACTGGACAGTACATCTTTCTGACAGTCACTCTTGAGCAGGTCCTTTACTGGACAGTACATCTTTCTGACAGTCACTCTTGAGCAGGTCCTTTACTGGACAGTACATCTTTCTGACAGCCACTCTTGAAGAGGTCCTTTACTGGACAGTACATCTTTCTGACACAGGTCCTTTACTGGACAGTACATCTTTTGTCACTTTTGAGGAGGTCCTTTACTGGACAGTACATCTTTCTGACAGTCACTTTTGAGGAGGTACTTTACTGGACAGTACATCTTTCTGACAGCCACTTTTGAGGAGGTCCTTTACTGGACAGTACATCTTTCTGACAGTCACTATTGAGCAGGTCCTTTACTGGACAGTACATCTTTCTGACAGCCACTCTTGAGAAGGTCCTTTACTGGACAGTACATCTTTCTGACAGCCGCTCTTGAGCAGGTCCTTTACTGGACAGTACATCTTTCTTACTATTGAGCAGGTCCTTTACTGGACAGTACATCTTTCTGACAGCCACTCTTGAGAAGGTCCTTTACTGGACAGTACATCTTTCTGACAGCCACTCTTGAGCAGGTCCTTTACTGGACAGTACATCTTTCTGACAGCCACTCTTGACATCTTTACTGGACAGTACATCTTTCTGCTCTTGAAGAGGTCCTTTACTGGACAGTACATCTTTCTGACAGTCACTATTAAGCAGGTCCTTTACAGCGTACATCTTTCTGACAGCCACTCTTGAGAAGGTCCTTTACTGGACAGTACATCTTTCTGACAGTCACTTTTGTGGAGGTCCTTTACTGGACAGTACATCTTTCTGACAGCCACTCTTGAGAAGGTCCTTTACTGGACAGTACATCTTTCTGACAATCACTCTTGAGAAGGTCCTTTACTGGACAGTACATCTTTCTGACAGCCACTATTGAGCAGGTCCTTTACTGGAGCGTACATCTTTCTGACAGCCACTCTTGAGAAGGTCCTTTACTGGACAGTACATCTTTCTGACAGTCACTTTTGTGGAGGTCCTTTACTGGACAGTACATCTTTCTGACAGCCACTCTTGAGAAGGTCCTTTACTGGACAGTACATCTTTCTGACAGTCACTTTTGTGGAGGTCCTTTACTGGACAGTACATCTTTCTGACAGCCACTCTTGAGAAGGTCCTTTACTGGACAGTACATCTTTCTGACAGTCACTCTTGAGAAGGTCCTTTACTGGACAGTACATCTTTCTGACAGTCACTCTTGAGAAGGTCCTTTACTGGACAGTACATCTTTCTGACAGCCACTATTTAGCAGGTCCTTTACTGGAGCGTACATCTTTCTGACAGCCACTCTTGAGAAGGTCCTTTACTGGACAGTACATCTTTCTGACAGTCACTTTTGTGGAGGTCCTTTACTGGACAGTACATCTTTCTGACAGCCACTCTTGAGAAGGTCCTTTACTGGACAGTACATCTTTCTGACAGCCACTATTGAGCAGGTCCTTTACTGGAGCGCACATCTTTCTGACAGCCACTCTTGAGAAGGTCCTTTACTGGACAGTACATCTTTCTGACAGTCACTTTTGAGAAAGTCCTTTACTGGACAGTACATCTTTCTGACAGTCACTTTTGTGGAGGTCCTTTACTGGACAGTACATCTTTCTGACAGCCACTCTTGAGAAGGTCCTTTACTGGACAGTACATCTTTCTGACAGTCACTTTTGTGGAGGTCCTTTACTGGACAGAACATCTTTCTGACAGCCACTCTTGAGAAGGTCCTTTACTGGACAGTACATCTTTCTGACAGCCACTATTGAGCAGGTCATTTACTGGACAGTACATCTTTCTGACAGCCACTCTTGAGAAGGTCCTTTACTGGACAGTACATCTTTCTGACAGTCACTTTTGAGGAGGTCCTTTACTGGACAGTACATCTTTCTGACTGCCACTCTTGAGGAGGTCCTTTACTGGACAGTACATCTTTCTGACAGTCACTTTTGTGGAGGTCCTTTACTGGAGCGTACATCTTTCTCACAGCCACTCTTGAGCAGGTCCTTTACTGGACAGTACATCTTTCTGACAGCCGCTCTTGAAGAGGTCCTTTACTGGACAGTACATCTTTCTGACAGTCACTATTAAGCAGGTCCTTTACTGGAGCGTACATCTTTCTGACAGCCACTCTTGAGAAGGTCCTTTACTGGACAGTACATCTTTCTGACAGTCACTTTTGTGGAGGTCCTTTACTGGACAGTACATCTTTCTGACAGCCACTCTTGAGAAGGTCCTTTACTGGACAGTACATCTTTCTGACAATCACTCTTGAGAAGGTCCTTTACTGGACAGTACATCTTTCTGACAGCCACTATTGAGCAGGTCCTTTACTGGAGCGTACATCTTTCTGACAGCCACTCTTGAGAAGGTCCTTTACTGGACAGTACATCTTTCTGACAGTCACTTTTGTGGAGGTCCTTTACTGGACAGTACATCTTTCTGACAGCCACTCTTGAGAAGGTCCTTTACTGGACAGTACATCTTTCTGACAGTCACTTTTGTGGAGGTCCTTTACTGGACAGTACATCTTTCTGACAGTCACTCTTGAGAAGGTCCTTTACTGGACAGTACATCTTTCTGACAGCCACTATTGAGCAGGTCCTTTACTGGAGCGTACATCTTTCTGACAGCCACTCTTGAGAAGGTCCTTTACTGGACAGTACATCTTTCTGACAGTCACTTTTGTGGAGGTCCTTTACTGGACAGTACATCTTTCTGACAGCCACTCTTGAGAAGGTCCTTTACTGGACAGTACATCTTTCTGACAGCCACTATTGAGCAGGTCCTTTACTGGAGCGCACATCTTTCTGACAGCCACTCTTGAGAAGGTCCTTTACTGGACAGTACATCTTTCTGACAGTCACTTTTGAGAAAGTCCTTTACTGGACAGTACATCTTTCTGACAGTCACTTTTGTGGAGGTCCTTTACTGGACAGTACATCTTTCTGACAGCCACTCTTGAGAAGGTCCTTTACTGGACAGTACATCTTTCTGACAGTCACTTTTGTGGAGGTCCTTTACTGGACAGAACATCTTTCTGACAGCCACTCTTGAGAAGGTCCTTTACTGGACAGTACATCTTTCTGACAGCCACTATTGAGCAGGTCATTTACTGGACAGTACATCTTTCTGACAGCCACTCTTGAGAAGGTCCTTTACTGGACAGTACATCTTTCTGACAGTCACTTTTGAGGAGGTCCTTTACTGGACAGTACATCTTTCTGACTGCCACTCTTGAGGAGGTCCTTTACTGGACAGTACATCTTTCTGACAGTCACTTTTGTGGAGGTCCTTTACTGGAGCGTACATCTTTCTGACAGCTACTCTTGACCAGGTCCTTTACTGGACAGTACATCTTTCTGACAGTCACTTTTGTGGAGGTCCTTTACTGGACAGTACATCTTTCTGACAGTCACTTTTGTGGAGGTCCTTTACTGGACAGTACATCTTTCTGACAGCCACTCTTGAGAAGGTCCTTTACTGGACAGTACATCTTTCTGACAGTCACTTTTGTGGAGGTCCTTTACTGGACAGTACATCTTTCTGACAGTCACTCTTGAGGAGGTCCTTTACTGGACGGTACATCTTTCTGACACTCACTTTTGAGCAGGTCCTTTACTGGACAGTACATCTTTCTGACAGCCACTCTTGAGCAGGTCCTTTACTGGACAGTACATCTTTCTGACAGCCGCTCTTGAAGAGGTCCTTTACTGGACAGTACATCTTTCTGACAGTCACTATTAAGCAGGTCCTTTACTGGACAGTACATCTTTCTGACAGCCACTCTTGAGAAGGTCCTTTACTGGACAGTACATCTTTCTGACTGCCACTTTTGAGCAGGTCCTTTACTGGACAGTACATCTTTCTGACTGCCACTCTTGAGGAGGTCCTTTACTGGACAGTACATCTTTCTGACAGCCACTCTTGAGAAGGTCCTTTACTGGACAGTACATCTTTCTGACAGCCACTCTTGAGGAGGTCCTTTACTGGACAGTACATCTTTCTGACAGCCACTATTGAGCAGGTCCTTTACTGGACAGTACATCTTTCTGACTGCCACTCTTGAGAAGGTCCTTTACTGGACAGTACATCTTTCTGACAGCCACTCTTGAGAAGGTCCTTTACTGGACAGTACATCTTTCTGACAGTCACTTTTGTGGAGGTCCTTTACTGGACAGTACATCTTTCTGACAGTCACTATTGAGCAGGTCCTTTACTGGACAGTACATCTTTCTGACTGCCACTCTTGAGAAGGTCCTTTACTGGGCAGTACATCTTTCTGACAGCCACTCTTGAGAAGGTCCTTTACTGGACAGTACATCTTTCTGACAGTGACTTTTGTGGAGGTCCTTTACTGGACAGTACATCTTTCTGACAGTCACATTTGTGGAGGTCCTTTACTGGACAGTACATCTTTCTGACAGCCACTCTTGAGAAGGTCCTTTACTGGACAGTACATCTTTCTGACAGCCACTATTGAGCAGGTCCTTTACTGGACAGTACATCTTTCTGACTGCCACTCTTGAGGAGGTCCTTTACTGGACAGTACATCTTTCTGACAGTCACTCTTGAGCAGGTCCTTTACTGGACAGTACATCTTTCTGACAGTCACTTTTGAGCAGGTCCTTTACTGGACAGTACATCTTTCTGACAGTCACTCTTGAGCAGGTCCTTTACTGGACAGTACATCTTTCTGACAGTCACTCTTGAGCAGGTCCTTTACTGGACAGTACATCTTTCTGACAGTCACTCTTGAGAAGGTCCTTTACTGGACAGTACATCTTTCTGACTGCCACTTTTGTGGAGGTCCTTTACTGGACAGTACATCTTTCTGACAGCCACTATTGAGCAGGTCCTTTACTGGACAGTACATCTTTCTGACTGCCACTTTTGTGGAGGTCCTTTACTGGACAGTACATCTTTCTGACAGCCACTCTTGAGGAGGTCCTTTACTTGGTAATACATCTTTCTGACAGCCACTCTTGAGCAGGTCCTTTACTCCACTTGAGCAGATTGATGTAATAATCATCGGCTATTGGGTGTCAAACATTTGGTAATTTTGACGTATAGTCTTACAGAGGAAACCTGCTACATTTTTCCATCAGTAGCCAGGGATCATTTTTATGCACCATCACACAGACAGGCAGACATTCCACGGCCTTTGATATATCAGTCATGGTGCACTGGCTGGAACGAGAAATAGCCCAAATGGGCCCACCGACGGGGATCGATCCCAAACCGACCGCGTGTTAAGCGAGCGCTTTACTGGGATATCCCAACCATGTCTCAGTCTTGTTGTTCTGAATACTGTTGTTCTGAATACTGTTCTTCTGAATTCTGTTTTTTCTTAATACTGTTCTTCTGAATACTGTTTTTTCTGAATACTGTTGTTCTGAATACTGTTTTCCTGAATACTGGTTTTTTATGAATGTTGTTGTCCTGAACACTGTTTTCCTGAATACTGTTGTTCTGAATACTGTTTTCCTGAATACTGTTGTATACTGTTGTTTTGAATACTGGTGTTCTGAATACTGTTTTCGTGAATACTGTTGTTCTGAATACTGTTTTCGTGAATACTGTTGTTCTGAATACTGTTTTCCTGAACACTGCTGTTCTGAATACTGTTGTTCTGAATACTGTCGTCCTGAATACTGCTGTTATGAATAATGTTGTTCTGAATACCGTTGTTCTGAATACCATTGTTCTGAATAGTGTTGTTCTGAATAGTGTCGTTCTGAATACTGTCCTTCTGAATACTGTCGTTCTGAATACTGTTCTTCTGAATACAGTTCTTCTGAATATTCTTGTCCTGAATACTGTTGTTCTGAATACTGTTTTCCTGAATACTGCTGTTATGAATACTGTTGTTCTGAATACTGTTGTTCTGAATACCGTTGTCCTGAATACTGTTGTTCTGAATACCGTTGTTCTGAATACTGTTTTCCTGAATACCGTTGTTCTGAATACCATTTTCCTGAATACCGTTGTTCTGAATACTGTTGTTCTGAATACTGTTGTTCTGAATACCGTTGTTCTGAATACTGTTTTTCTGAATACAGTTGTTCTGAATACTGTTCTTCTGAATACTGTTTTTCTGAATACTGTTGTTCTGAATATTGTTTTCCTGAATACTGTTGTTCTGAATACTGTTTTTCTGAATACTATTGTTCTGAATAATGTTTTCCTGAATACTGTTGTCCTGAATACTGTTGTTCTGAATACCGTTGTTCTGAATACTGTTTTTTTCTGAATACTGTTGTTCTGAATGTTTTTTTCTGAATAATGTTGTTCTGAATAATGTTTTCCTGAATACTGTTGTTCTGAATACCGTTGTTCTGAATACCATTCTTCTGAATACTGTTTTTCTGAATACTGTTTTTTTCTGAATACTGTTGTTCTGAATACTGTTTTCCTGAATACTGTTGTTCTGAATACTGTTGTTCTGAATACGGTTTTTCCTGAATATTGTTATTCTGAATACTGTTTTCCTGAATACTGTTGTTCTGAATACTGTTGTTCTGAATACTGTTTTTCTGAATACCGTTGTTCTGAATACTGTTTTCCTGAATACTGTTGTTCTGAATACTGTTTTTCTTAATACAGTTGGGAAGATCGTGTATATATTGATGTTTGATGGAACAGTGGAGTAGACTTCGTAGATTCGAAACAAACTACCAATGGCCATGGTATGTGTTCTCTCTGTGGGAAAGTGCATATAATATTTAAAAACACAAAGTGTCAGTTGGCCGGTTTCGAACCTACGTCACCCATATACAAGATCCCTTACTCCTAATGGGCTAGGAGGGGGAACATAGCCCATTGGTAAAGCACTCGCTTGTTGTGCGGTCGGTCTGGGATAGATCCCAATCGATGGGCCCTTGGGCTATTTCTCGTTCCAACCAGTGCACCACGACTGATATATCAAAGGTATGTGCTATCATTTCTGTGGGATGGTGCCTAAAAAAGATACCTTGCTACTGACGGAAAATGTTGTGGGTTTCTTTCTTAGACTGTATGTAGAAATTACCAAATGTTAGTCATCTAATATGTTCTAGTGGTGTCGTTAAACAAAACAAACTTTACTATTACTGCTAATGGGAAAAAAAATCAATAGCGGGCTCTCTCTCAACGCTGTGTGTCAAAATTACCAATCTATTCGTATCCGACAACCGATGATTCATATCAAGCAATGAGTTTCTATCTTTGTCAGGCACAAAAATATATATATATTCGCCAGTGT
>NC_054711.1:31415736-31439387 GCF_016097555.1 Gigantopelta aegis
CCGATATCTCTAAACCCTAGCTATTTATCATAAAACCGAATATTGCCTGGGGGTACAACGTGGTCCTCCCCCTATCAAGTGATAAATTCCACAGCGACCACGCCGGCATATTTTTCTTAGATCGCCAGACTTACTGACGCCTAGTCGCCAAAATCACGGTCGTCGAAACCGCAGTCGCAGAGGTATTACGTAACTACTGGCCAAATGGCCTCCACACCTGGACTAAGTGCATTAATGGGATGCACGGTCGCGCGAAGGTATTACGTAACAAAGTGCCCACCTGAGTGGAGTGCATATTGGAACTGCACACGGCCCTCTAACACAATTAATATCGCCACAGGCGAAAACAAAATTAAGAGCATGTTCCGTCACACTACCATCGCGATCTTAACTTTTTTCTACGATCGCCAGCCCGTTCCACGACGCGGAGTAGCTTACTATCACTAATTACTGAGAACATTTACAATTGGTATGAGGCAGTTGTAAGCCATTAACGTAGAAAAGAAAGAAATGTTTTATTTAACGACGCACTGAACAATTGTTTTTTATGGTTATATGGTTAAGAACCACACAGATTTTGAGAGGAAACCCGCTGTCGCCACTGCATGGGCTACTCTTTCCGATTAGCAGCAAGGGATCTTTTATTTGCGCTTCCCACAGACAGGATAGCACAAACCATGGCCTTTGTTGAACCAGTTATGGATCACTGGTCGGTGCAAGTGGTTTACACCTACCCATTGAGCCTTGCGGAGCACTCACTCAGGGTTTGGAGTCGGTATCTCGATTAAAAATCCCATGCCTCGACTGGGATCCGAACCCAGTACCTACCAGCCTGTTGACCGATGGCCTAACCACGACGCCACTGAGGCCGGTTCCATTAACATAGATGTCAAATGGCAATTAGATGGTGATTTGATCATTTTCTGAGAAGAATACTAAATCATACGACCGTCACATGAAAATGCATGTCTTATTCATTCGGCAATTATTGCTTAACAAATAAACTGACAAAATTGCTTCATGGATGTCCGATACCAATGAATACATCTAAGATGTTCTGAAAAGTCGGTAACCACTTTATTATTTAACTAATTCGCAGTTCTTTGCAAAGATAATTTTAATCATTAAAGGGACACTTGCGACTACCGTAAGGTTGATTTGTGGGACGGCTGTGAAGTTTACGGTGCAAGTTGTAAAATTCACCTTAAGTCACTACAATTCACCTTAAGTCACTACAATTCACCTTAAGTCACTACAATTCACCTTAAGTCATTACAATTCACCTTAGCAACAATTCTTTCGTGGAACTGGACCCTGTACAATACATACTATACTCACTGCCTCGCCAAAAAGTGAACTGCCACTTTCAGACTAGCTTGCTAAATAAAAAATATAGCAGCGATGATATATGCTCATGAATCACTCTCAAAACAGTGACAATATCGGGTGTCTCTGGCTACGCTATCGATCATTACACCCGTCAGACAATAACCGTCAGCTAACTAGACGAATCTTTCGTAAAAGGATAAGGTAACTATAGCTTAATGTCTGTTTTATTTATTTCACAAATGAAACTCTGAATGAACGCGCCTCGACCCCACTCCACCCCCACCCTCACCCCCACGCTTTAGCACTATTTCTTACGGTAGAACATGATAGCCAGGGTCGGTCCAACAGGGAGAACACAATGGAAGTCAATCTAAAAGACATAGCCGTTTTCCGTGATGAATAAAGAGTCGAGGCATTCGGTAAAATAGAGGTTGATTCCATCTATAGGAGCACAGCCACTCCTGACTTTGTTGGGAGCTCACGGAAATGGCAATGCCCACAAATACCTATGTTCTTTTGGTTAACAGGCGATTTCTACAGACAGACTCCTGGTATCATTTTATCTCACAACTCGTTGCTTAAAAACGTATTAAACTCGCTTATGCTCGTTTGATATATTTTAAAACAATTCGTTGTGAGATAAAAGGTATATAGGGTGTATACTACCAAATCAAATCACATAGACAATAGTAACATATGTGGCTAAAACTCCTACCTGCAGCGTATCAATCGACATAAACGCCACGGATATAAATCCTACCACCCTTTACACTTAAAGTGAATCAGAAAACAATTGGGGGTCAAGCTGCTCGTTTCTGAGATAACGGGTAGCGTCTATGACTACCATAGTTCCGCACAAACTTTGAGTACTTTTTTTACATGTACCCCATACATGTTTCAAGCACCCAGATGAAACTATTATTTTTTACAACCAACACACTCACATTTATAACCAATCACAGGACTTGTAGTGTTCACTTGTCTATCAAAAGTTGGGTGCACCTCGAACTTTGACCCAGCCGGAAGTTATTTGGTTTAGTACTACCTCTAACGCCACTCAAGTATTAATCTCTATTTACAACATTATGGTTACAACTGTCATCTTGAATATATAGGTTGAGGCGATAACGTAGCATTTGACAACCCACAACCTTAACCACTCGGCCAACCAGGGATACGTTTAGCCAGACTGAGTAGAAACATGTCCGCTAGACTGGTTTATGCGCTTCACGGTAAACCAAATGGCCACGTCGGGAACCAATTAAATAGTTCGCGAACGTTAGCGAAACGTTTTCTGGCTGAGCTTGGGCAGGTTATATAAAAGATCCCATACTGCCAATCGAAAGTGGTAGCCCATAGAGTGGCGACAGCGGGTTTCCTCTCGTTATATGTGTGGTCCTTAATCATATGTCCAACACCATATAACCATAATTACAATGTATTGAGTGCGTTGTTAAATAAGGCATTTTTCCCCTTCACGAGTAGCCATTTTTGTTCTTGTTGCTACATAGAATAATAGTTTCTGGCACGAGTCCTTTTGTAGATGGTTTTTCTGACACTCGACTCAAGAAATTCAATCAATGGAGCTCGCTAAAACTCGCTTCAAGGATTGATTTTCTTTAAAAAAAAAAAAAAAAAAGCATCTACAAAATAGCGGTTCTTCTGGGATCGATCCCCGTCGGTGGACCCATTGGGCTATTTCTCGCTCCAGCCAGTACTCCATAACTGGTGTAACAAAGGCCGTGGTATGTACTATCCTGTCTGTGGGATGGTGCATATAAAAGATCATTTGCTGTTAATCGAAAAGAGTAGCCCATGAAGTGGCGACAGCGGGTTTCCTCTCTCAATACCTGTGTGGTCCTTAACCATATAACCGTAAATAAAATGTGTTGAGTGCGTCGTTAAATAAAACATTTCCTTTATATATATATATATATATATATATATATATATATATATAGAGAGAGAGAGAGAGAGAGAGAGAGAGAGAGAGAGAGAGAGAGAGAGAGAGAGAGAGACAGAGAGTGTGTGTGTGTGTGTGTGTGTGTGTGTGTGTGTGTGTGTCTTTATTTCATCCAGAGTTGTAATATATATATATATATTTCATTATACTCATACAAAAGAACATACAAGACAAGCATACAATAAATTAATAAATAAAACTATGACAAATGTGGATAAGTAGAGCATGCATCGAACCATGAGTACATAGATAGTGATTCAAATATAAGCACATAAAGTGTATGGGGTAATACAATTATCGCCTGCTATTGGTGGCTTCAAAGTATTGTTTGATTAGTAGATAAATGTCATATATAACGGTTTCATAGTAAATACTTTCTATCGAGTCATCAACATTAACTGGAGGTCCACAAGATAATATCTTTGTAATAAAAACAGAATCAGGAAGACTCTGAAGAGCGACACTGACTTCCACTGGCCCGATGGCTAGAAGAGATTTCCAGAATTCGTCTCTAATTTCAGATATAAATTGACAGTGACATATAACATGTATTAGCTAATCAGAATATTTTAAGTGACAAGAGGGGACACACTTCTTCACATGACATAGGTCGCCGCGAAGTGCATATATTTATTACACGATGTCAGTGTTATTTTAACACGAGAAATTTGCCATGCTTTGTGGATATTTAAATTGGGATGGAGTTGCAGAAAATGGCTGATGTCTGGCGAAGACGAGATTTGTGTTTGCCCCTTTAATTCTTCAAAACCAACACGCTTTTCTTAACTAGTCGTTTCCACGTATATTTCGGTGGAAATGTTGACGTCTCATAGAAATCAATCAGATGATTTAAAAGTTGGTACTTACACATAATCCAGTGTATGTCTGTTATAAAACCTAAAGGTGTTGTAACACATTTATTTTTAAAACAGAGGGGCCTACTTGTTATAACTTTATATACCAAGGTCCAAGTTGGGGTTCGTAGGAGATGACCCAGAAAATATAATTTGTGTATGCCTATTATTGCTTCAATAGAGGAGACACCAATCAATCCTAGGCAGATGTCTGTTCGAGTTCTGGGCAAACCCTGAATATTCTTTATAGAGAACCTAAAGGCACGTTCTAATACTTAACAGTTCATTCCTTAAAATATTGTTCTATAATTCGAACCCATATAGAGATTTTCACAGACATAGTACCTTTACGAGTTTTATACTTGTGATTGAAATAAGACCAGATTGATGACAGCCGGATTGCAGTAGGGCCATGCTTGTAGATTTTATTGTCTTACATGATTCCATTGTCCTTTCCCAGTGATCAAATTGTTTGTATTTGGGAGTTGTTTATTATAAAGAAAAAACACTGGATCACGTTCTTTGGCAAAACTGATGATTTGACTTTTTTGAGACGAGAATGTAAATCGCAATTTGGAATTATAATGTTCACACATCAGAAGCATGTCTTGCATGTTTCGAGGGGAAGAGGAAACGAGGGCAATATCGTCTGATTGTGTTGGACAGGATATGTCGGCATCCAGAATCACTGATCTTTTCTCGGACTTACTCAGTTTGTTTAGTAATTGATGTATATATAGCACACACAATTTTGAAGCAAGCATGCTACCCTGACACAGTCCCCTAAATTGTCAGAATTTTCTTGAATACATATTGTGTACTTGAACAGAGGATTTAGCGTTACGGTGTATACTGTCCAAAATTTTAGGAGAGATTCCAATTTCTGACAAATTAAACATTAAACCCTGTACGCCAACCAGTGTCGAAAGCTTTCGAGTTATCACAAAATGCAACACTAGTACAGTCACTGTGCTCTCTGTAGTGGTTAAAGGGACATTCCTGAGTTTGCTGCATTTTTAAAGATGTTATTGACTAACAGACTTTTTAACGATTGTAATTACATATCAAATATATTTTTCTGCATAACATATTATTTGCTGTATATTAAACGTGTTTCTGATCGTTCTAATATTTGTACTAGGTTAAATTTTATTTTATTTCCTAGAATATATATTTTTTCGTACGTACGAAATTATTTGAAGACAAAAGCCAGTTTGGGCTTCTTACAAATATTAAGACTACCAGAAACACATTGAATATACAGACACTAATATTCTAAACAAGAAAATATATTTAATATGTAAGTTTAATCGTAGAAATATTTATTAGTCGGAAACATCTTACAATGTTGCAAACTCAGGAATGTCCCTTTAATGGTTTCTTGAAGCACGAACGACGTGTCCAGACTTGAAAGATCGCGTTGGAATCAACATTGATGGTTATTAGGTTACATGCTGGTTGCTGTTAACTGTGGCATTATGGAGTCCAGAACACTTTCGAATATCTTGAAGATCACAGGAAGAAGTGTAATATGCCTGTAAGAATCACAGTTTAATCGGGACTTGTTATTCCCATTGATTATGCAGACAAGGACACCGAGGTGCCATTCTTAATGAATACAATTGTTGTTAATAATAAGTGAGAAAAGTTGTGCCAGGCAAACGAAAAGATGAGAGCCTCCGTGTTTCAGGTGTTCATAGAATATTCCATCCGAATCACAGGCTTTTGTTGTTTGGTAGGTTAGAGCATATTTTCTTAACTAGAGAGGCAGATATATAGAATTCTTCATTGGAAATGAATGCGTGCCGTTTAAAATCGGATACCTTTACTTCCAAGTACGATTTGAAGTTGTCATCAAAATGGTATTCTGTTGTATCACTAAATACATGCTAATGTGATCTGCCATGATGGACATCAAGTGATGTTAAATATGTCTCAAATGTAACACAATATTTTAACAGTTTGTAATTTGAAGCTTTTACGGAATTATCGATATGACTGTACCATGTTTGTAGGAACTGATCTGTAAGTCTTAAAGAAAGAAATTCTTTAAAGAGTGTAGCACTTGCAATTATATTACATTGTGGCACCCATATATATGTACAACCAATGTTATCCAGTATTGATTTTGGTTTAAACAATATTTTATTAGCAAATGAAATTTGGGATTGGCCAACAGGCAAGTGCCTATATTAAGAACTCTTCCTACATTTACAAAAAATATACATGTTATACATCAAGATGGCTAGAACAATATTACAAAAAGATAACACGGATAGATGGGGGAATAGAAGAGAGGAGTGTGTAGAAGAAACAAAGAATAAATAGCAAACAGTTAGAATGGTTAAATGGTTAAATGATCTCGAAACGCTTATTATTAATAATAAATTTCTGAACAGATTTAAATATACAGATATTATCTTGGACACTTAAATTTGAATCTCCAAATAGCAAAGTAAGACACTTGAGATTATAATAGTTCAGTAAATGGGTATTGCGAGCTGCAACATATATTGAGCAAAAACACAAAAATGTTCTGCATCTTCAAATGGATGGCTGCAAATACAACAAGGGGTATCTGTCACAGGTCGTACAAATTTGTGATCATTCAAATCACTGGTACCCAAACGGAGTCGGCTATGTAGAATCTGTTGCCATCTATCACCTTCATAAAAATAAGATGGAACAGCAGGGTCGTGTTTGTTCATTTGTATTTTAAACAATTTTAATGAAGAAGAGTTTCTAATATCAGGCAACAGATTATTCCATAATTTTACTGCAGAAGGAAAGAAGGAGTTCGAAAACAATTTTGTTCGACAAAAATATGTTTGTAGGTCTCCGCATAACGCATATAGTATTCATTACGTTATGCAGCAGAGCGAGGTAGTTGTACGGTTAAACAAGTTGGTAACATGTTATTTGAAAGTTTATATATTGATTTTACAAAGTCTGTCCATTTATGTTTGTAAATATTATTATTGTAGTCGTTCAACAACGATCTATAAACAAATAATGATAACTTGGACTGCTTCCCTGTAATTAGTCTGAACCAAAAGGTAATCACCCTTAGCTTTTCAGTTATAGTTCCCGGGAAAAGTCCAAGTTAACTATACAACATGTACAACGGTGTAGAATTCCTCACTTGTAACAGTAGTTTAAAAAAATTATTATACAGTTTATCTATGGAAGCTAAACTTTCAAAACCCCATGTTTCGCATCCGTATAAAAGGACTGGTATGACCATGCAATCAAATAATTTAAGCTGACAGTGAATAGATATATTACAGCGTTTTCCTTGTTTGAGAACGAAGTACATAGCTTTATGTGCTTGTTCGTACAACATTTTTCTTGCACTAGTAAATTTGTTTAAACACCAAGGTATTTATAAGTATCTACTTTATCAAGTTTGGACTTTCCCAAATCAAACGTTTTGTTATAATCCTTCTTGTTGCCACTAAAATTAAAACCTTTGTATTTTTACAATTGACAGTTAGTTTTCATTCTGTACAATATGAATTAAAAGTATTTAGTAATGTCTGCATATCTTTAAATTTATCTGCGAAAAGCGCTGTGTCGTCTGCATTAGAGTAAGACAACAAGAACAATAGTGTTAATCAGGGTGGCATCTGTGAATAATCCATCTATGTGGATACCATTGCATTCATTCTTCCTAAACGTGGCACACTTTGTAAAAGCACAGTAATTGCTATCTATCTATTGCATTAATTCTTTCTAAACGTTTCTTCAAGGTCGTTAAGGAACAAGGCCAACAGCAAGAGTGATACATGTTCAGCTTCCCTAACACCCACACAACAAGGAAAATAATGTGTCCATGCGTTATGAGCAGTAACACAAGATTTAATATTCTGGTACATACTCTATATGACTTGGAAACATTTACCATTTATACCGTTTTGTATACGGTTACTCCAGAGTCCGCTTTGCCATACTGAATCAAATGTTTTGCTAAAATCTATAAATGTACAAAATAGTTTTTTCTTTTGTGCTTTTAATAATTCGATAAGTCCATAGATAGTAAAGATATGATCGTTCGTAGAATATTCCTTTCTAAATCCAGCTTGAACTTCTGAGAGTAAATCGGTTCAATTTAGCCTATTATTCAAGACGGCAGTAAAGAGTTTCCCAAGACAACTGAGTAATGTAATGGGTCTATAGTTTTCAGGAGCCTCCCTGTCGCCACTTTTATAAATAGGTTTAATTATACCATCCAGCCAGGAATCTGGGAAGATACCTTCATCAAATACTAAATTAAAGATTTTGACATATAGAGAACTCATGCAATTTATTGGCGGCTTAAAGCCGCACACCCTAGTTCCATCCAGCGAAAATAAATTATAATTTGGTTAATCTACAAACCTGTAACACACTTAGATCACGTTTTTATCAAATGGAGTGAAAAAGCAGGTTTTATATCGATAAATACCATGGGAATCCCCATGTCCCAATTGCTTGAAATAATTTTGAAAGTTAGTATTCTGATGTCACCGGTAGAAGCACAACAATGCCTACGTCACGACAAATTTCACAGACGTGGGGTGCGTTCGTTTCACCTCTCCTGGACATGTTCCAACTGTTCTGTCCTGGTTGTATCCCCTCTCCAGATATCGTAAGACTTAGCAAAATTATTGGTTTTAAGGGTTTGTAACGTTTTGTATTGAGACACTTACTTGTCTGAACTTTATTGTTACTGAAAATGTTCACGAACTGTGAAGAAAAATCTCACAAATGAACAACAACAAATCGGATGTTGATTGCGCGAACCGTGCACGAGAAAACAAACCGAACCAAAATGATAACGGTCACGTGATATACCAACGTCTGTGACATTGAAAATAGATTGGACCTCGCTTGCTTAACGGTTTTTTCTCGACAACACGTTTTGTGAAAAAATGCAAAAAATGCATTTCGTGGTTTTACAAACATCAGGATTACCAAAAAGCACTTCAGGTGAATGGAAATGTGTATTCTAAATAATAAAATGTAAGTAAAGTGCAATTTTATTTGTGAAAAATGGGGTTTAATAGCGAAAAACAACACCGTAATGGTTAACAAATAAACGTAACTAGGGTGTGTCCCTTTAATATATTCGTTAATGATTTGGTCTGATCCAGGCGCCTTGTTGTTTTTTAGACCTTTAACAACGGCGAGTACTTCTTCTAAAATGAGTCTGTAGTGAAATTTAGTTCATTTGCACCTGCTGTATGTTCGTCGCTCCTGTTTACATCTTTACAGTAATCGTAAAGCTTATCTAAAGGTGGAAATTTACAGTCATCTTTGTTTTCTTTTAGCAGTTACCAAACGGCTAGGTTATCGTGATGACTGAGTTCTGTAATCTTGTGCTCCGTCTTCCAGTTATGTCTGTTTACGTGTTTGCGAATTACAATTTTATATTGTTTGCTGGCATTCAATAGGCGTTGTTTGTTATCCGGTGTTTTTCGTTTTTTTGTACATTGTTCTACCTTCCATGTACTTTCTTCTGAGTTATCTGCACTGATTTTCAAACCATGTCTTGTTACTGGTGTTTTAGCGCTTGGTTTTAACTCGGGTGCGTGTATAACCAAAGTGTCGACTGCTGTGTCAATAAACAGTTTTCCTAGGCTGTCCACTGTAACGTTAAGATCCTCTTTAGAGAAGTGTTCACTCAGCTTATCTAGATTGGCTTTTATGTCACTGATGACATCACGGTTTTATGTATCGTTATAGGATATTTTAGCCGGGGGCTAAACGTTGTTTATACATGTACCTCCGCTTTAAAAGTATTTATAATAAATTTACAGAAAATTGACAATTTACGAAGGACACCAACTTTCTTGCTGTTGAAGATATTATTACATTTATATGAATGAATGCATGAATGTTTAACGACACCCCAGCACGAAAACTGCATCGGCTATTGAGTGTCAAATTGTGGCAATGGAAAAACTATCAATATCAATATAAAAATGCAATAGTCATATTAAATTTATATGTATTAGGTTTTGATTGACAGTATTGTGGTAAGTAAATAGTTTTGGATTCTTTTTTTAAAATGGGCATTTCAGTATATAGCTGTTTGCCTTATTTATATTCCAAGAATTAATTTTGCTTTCCGTTCGTTTGTTTTGTTGTTATAGTGGAATGCAATAACTATTTTGTTCAGTAAATCGATTTTTAAGTTTGGACATTTCATCTTTAAGGATGGTAAGATGTTTGCCTTGATAATTTGTTTTGTTGACCGTACAGTCGATGACCTGAACGAGTTCTCCTCGGGGAGTGATAAGGTCACGTTGGATACGAGCTACTGACTCACTTAACACAATGTCCGATGTGTCGCAGTGGGCTTCTTCTGAGCAGTGTTCACCTTGGCTGTGGAAAATAATGTCTTGGCGTTTGGAAAAGTATATAACCTAAAACAAATGTCGTCTTTCGTGTCTCCTTGACAATTCCGGAATAAAAAAAAAAGTATTTTGCCAATTTTTGTTAATACGCTCTCGTCTGTTCGTGTACGTTGTTCATACCTCCGCTTTAACTGAGCGGTCGTGTGTTCAGAATGGTCGTAGCTTTTAAACAGTTTTAAACGTTCAAAACGCAAAGGTTCTAACTCATTTTTATCTCGATTTACTCATTCTATTAAACATTCGATTAAAACAAATTTAGGAACAGACAACAGTTCGTTGTTTACTATTTGTAGCAAATATGAATAGCTACTATGCTAATTTAATATTATGAATTTTTACCCTAGGCGTATGAGACGGAGGATCGGGGTGGGGTGGGGGGTGAGGGGTCAACTGCCGCCTCCCTCCATAACTCGAGTGCCTTCTAGCGTTATTCTTTTATATGTGAGAATATCGCTAGAGATGACTGTGTGTAATACTTCGGCAATCTTGAAAAAACAAATAAGTCTCCAGCTACTGTGTCTGAATACGCATTTTTTCCTAATTACTAGTTCCTAAAGACAGATTTTATGATCTGTATTTCTTTTGGTTTTATTCAGAATTCGTACTGCGCGTTTCGTGCAAAAACAAAAGGCATTCGCGTATTGTTCCATAGCACCTGCGCATCAAGCACCGTTTTAGCCGATTCTCCTTGCGAGTGTACATGATACCATAGGGTCGTCGGGGTTTTTCGTCTAGCGTAGAATTAATGCAATGATTCAACCAGGGAATAACTGAACTAAAGGTCTGTGGCATCAACTTCAGGATAAAATGCCTATTTTAGGCACAGTAGCTGACAACTATTTGTGAGCGTTATTCGAGCATAGCAATACGCTGCAGGACACTCGAGCTACTCTATCCAGTACTCTGTCGCATTCGGGCAGAAAAAAAATAATAAAGCCACTATATTCGGGCAAAATGACTTTGCCTGAAACCTTAGCGCCATATATTCATCATTTTACTCACAATATTAGTGGGGGCGGGACATAAATTTAAATTAAACGACAGGGCATTGCGTCGCCATTGTTTCGTACACAATCAGTTTAAGCTATTTTATCACCGCCTAGGTACAATAATTTATTTTAAATTACTTTTAAATTCAAAATACGATTAGGTACAGGGGTAATCACCAAAGTAAAAAACGAAGTAGCAACTCTAACCTCAATAATTAGATCGTAAAAATATACAACGGAGATAACTGAAGCATATACTTGTTCACACAACTAAAATACATAGAGGATATTTCATTTGTTTTGTTGTCTCATCAAGTGAAATTTTCTATTAATTATATAACTTGGTAATTTACGTTTATTTTTAAAATGCCAGCAGCAAAATAGTTTCGGCTTTCTTACAGTGAAGATAACACATTCTACAGTGACGATAACACATTTAAGAGTGAAATAGTGAAATTTTCACTCTAAAATGTGTTATCGTCACGGAGTGACTGATAACACTTGTATTTGACTGACATTTTAAGATATTTCACTAAATGTTATATAATAATTAGAGAATAACCAACTCGCTACGAAGAATTACGAATTATCTGTCCCGAGTGAATGAATGTTGTAAACCCGAGCCTTTGGCGAGGGAACATTCATTCACGAGGGACAGATAATTCGTAACTCCTCGTAGCGAGTTGGTTATTCTCTTTATTACCCATTGTCAATTTTAACTGATTTTTAATGTAAAATTCCTCTGCAGTCAACAACAAAGCCATTAGCCATTACGTCATATAGTATTACGCGCATTACATGACGTAATGTAAGTGACGTCATAGTATAAGGGCGTTCTTTTTACAGCTAAATGTTTGCAGTACAAAATAATACAACTGTATAATTTTGCATTTGAAAATAATTTTTATACATTACTAAAGCCGCTGTTTATGAAAATATACCATTTCATGTTTACGACGGGGATCGATCCCAAACCGTCCCGCCTGCGTGGCAAGAAATAGTGGTGTGCAATATTACTCGTATATTGGGATATTTACCGTGACGATAATATATCGCAATATAATATTTGAATATTGATATTTGGCAATATTTTACATTAAAAAACAATACAATCCTTATTTTATAGGTGATAGCGATCTCTCACAGTAAAGAGAAAACTGTTGAAAAACCTTGTCTCAGCCATTTTAAGGCTTAGGGTTCGGGCTTCACTATTAAACCTACAGGTGTGAGATATTCACATCATTTTAATTTTATTTGCCTAGTGGTAAACTAATGTCATTTTAAATTTGATTTTTTCATATTTTATATAGATTTTAAAGCAAACAAAATATACTTTATAATAGACAGTAACTTTTATTAGCTGCAATCTGATTAAAATTACATCTACTGGTCTACCAGTAGATATAACAGCATTGCGTGGACTCCCATGTCCAGGTGATATTTCATCTATAAATAACAATTTAAATATCGACCAATTACACTTCGCCTTTTATAGTGTTATTCGGGAGCATATAAATTCTAAAAATATCGGTCCAGACTATTTATGCAATAGGCGAACGTGTTGGTCTATTTCAACATTGAAACAAAAACGGGGAAAAGTGCAGTAATAAACTCTGGATTGTATACTAGTATAAACAGATTTTATGGCTATGCCATCACGGTTTTATTCCGTCTTGAAACGAATTTTATAGAAAATTTTATATTGAAATTAGTTTCCGGCATACTTCGTAATTCACCCGAATCATTTCGTATACCTTCGGCATAATCCCGAATGTTTTCAAATTCTTTTCAAATCACTGGCATGATTTTGCAAGTAAGGTTATGATTGGTCGAATGAAAGGTCAACTGGACATGACCTTCAACGTGCTGCTGTTAGATCCACAGGTAATACGACTTCCAAGCTAACTGTCGATGAAGCTGGACGCTGTCGCCTGTGCTCTCGAGCTACACACCATCAAGTTTACAGCTGGCAAGACGGGGTTGGTACTAACTCGGCGCCGAGAAGGAGTCTACCGACAAGCGGTCTTAGTTAGAGAGATGGATAGCCACACCATCCACAGGATCGCCAAGGCCCTTTTCGGCAACGACTACCGGAGTGTCATAACCATCCTCGCCGACCAGAGATGGAAGCACTTCATCCCCACCTTTGCCGGTTCTCCGCTCATCAGTTCGCCGTAGGCTAACCTCCACACCCTAACGGCCTTAACGAGGCCACTCACGTGGACATATAGATCGGACTTTAAACATTTAGACCTTCGTTCAAAATTTTATGTCGAAATTACTTCTTTTTTTTTAAATATTATTAAATAGTCCGATCCTCTCTTCTTTCTCTTATTTATTTTTGGACTGTCCTTCTAAAATGCTCCAAATTATATAAATATTCGGCCGAGCAGTCAATTCTTTTTTTTTTGGCTTGTAATTTTTTTTTTTTTTTTTTAAATTATTTTATTAACCTTTTTACTAATTGCTATTTTCAAATTTCGGCCCATTTTCAACACTACCCCCCCCCCCCCCCCCCCCCCCACACACACACACACACACACACATATCACGAGTCAGGCCACCGATCTTATCGGAGGTCGGACTCGGGATGGGCGTGTTCGAAACCCTAGTGGTATATGGGCACGTTAAACTAGTTATCATCATCATCATCATCATCATCATCATCACAGGTAATAGTAATTAAAGGGACATTCCCGAGTTTGCTGCCCTGTAAGATGTTTCCGACTAATAAAATATTTCTACGATTAAACTTACATATTAAATATATTTTCTTGTTTAGAATATTAGTGTCTATATATTCAATGTGTTTCTGGTCGTCTTAATATTTGTAATAAGCCAAAACTGGATTTTGTCTTCAAATAATTTCGTACGTACGAAAAAGTCGTTTTTAGGAAATAAAATGAAATTTAACCTAATACAAATTTTAGCACCATCAGAAACATGTTTAACATACAACCACTAATATTTTATGCAGAAAAATATATTTGACATGTAATTACAATCGTCAAAAAGTCTCTGTTAGTCGATAACATCTCAAAAATTGCAGCAAACTCAGGAATGTCCCTTTAACCAGTGGAGCTAATTTTAATTAGATTGTATCAGCTGTTTCTTTTCTTTTCCTTTTCTGTCCTTTCAGTTTATTCACTTGTATTTCACAAAGATTACTTTAATTGATTGATTGATTTATGTATTGAAAATTGCAGTCGCCATTATTATACAAGTTAATGTTTTCATTAGAAAGAGCCTCATAAATTGAATCACTTGTGCCAAATCCTTTTGTATGTATGTATGTATGTATGTATGTATGTGAATGAATGTACACATTGATTTATGAATATCTATATATTGTATGTATGTCGAGGTTGACTGTATATTAACGCACTGGCGCAGGGGATAACTAAATCCTTTCTGGCTTCACAAATTGTCCCATGCCGTTCCTGGGACTCGAACATGTGGCACCGAATCGCCCGCAAATTGTAAGACTAACCACGATGTGCTCTGAGCTATTGAGGCATCCTTAAAAAGGATGTTCTTTAACTCAACCACATGTCGAGGTTGACTGTTACATACATAGATATTATGTATGTGTTGAAATGTATGTATGTATGTATGTGTCTGTCTGTCTGTCTGTCTGTCTGTCTGTCTGTCTGTCTGTCTGTCTGTCTGTCTGTCTGTCCGTCCATCCGTCCATCCATCCATCGTCGATCAATGGATCGATAGATACATAAATAAATAGATATATATACATACATCGATCGATAGATACATAAATAAATAGATATAGATACATACATACATAATATGCAATATGTTATATGCAATAAAATATGTTTTTAATCAATCATACCTCATTGGTGGACCCTTTCTCTGATTTGAGTCTTTTTTCACATGTCGAGAGAAAGGGCACATGAAATATGTTTCATTGCAAATGGAGAAATGTAGCGGGTTTCCTCTAGGTCTGTATATCAGAAGTATCAAATGTTTAACATCAAGTAGGTGATGAGTAATAATTCAATGTTTTCAAGTCGTGCCATTAAAGGCATACTGTCACAGATTTAAGGACCTTATTTCTCTTTTAATGAATAATAAATAAAACAATTACATAATTTTTACAGACCAAATCTAACTATGCATCACTTTTAACTACATCATGATGGGGTAAAATCCATGTCCACCCTCTCAGCAATGTTAGTTTTTGAATTATGGACCATTGCGATAATTCAGTTATTTTTACAAAATAGCTTTAATAAGTGGAGTATGGTGGTTACGTAGATGGTTGAATAAAGTACGTTTAGGGACAAATCAAGTATATATATTTTTAAGTAATACTTTGTTTGGCCATGAAACAGGTCAGTGGTCTGTGACAGTATGCCTTTAAACAAAACTCCGTTAATATTCGTTTTCTTTTGCAGTGGCAAGGACGTTTAAACTGCAATAATAAATAATTTTCAGATTATTAATTTAAATTTATAGTGGAATTGCAATTGGTTTTCAACTTTACGAATGATTAGACAAAGTTTAGTTTATTAATAAAATTTTATATTGTGAAAGGTAACGAATGAATGAATGAATTAATTAATGTTTAACGACAACCCAGCACGAAAAATACATCGGCTATTGTGTGTCAAACTATTGTAAACGCAAATCTAAAGTGATGATCAACATCAATATAAAAGTTCAACAATTAAATAAAAACACAATGTAAAGAACTGTGTAAAAATGCAAACATCACAGATATATAATATTAAAATCTAGAATAAAAGTCAGTATCACGTAAAAACTGCAATAAAAGTTATGGATGGAATCGAAATGATTCCATCACATTTCTTTGTCCAAATAAATCTTTTCGAGTTGCTGACACATGCTTACACTCCACCAAAATGTGTCGCACCGTCAGAAAACGCTGAAAGTGCTCACACTGAGGTGGAGGATCTTTCTTCAAGATAAATGAATGGGTCAAGTAAGTATGACCGATGCGGGGAAAGATAACGTGATGTCAAGTTACTGATAAATATTTACACATTATTACACAAAACCCAGATTCTTTGTACTAATTTAGCATAGTTTAAGGAATTCCACTTGAAACAGTTAAGCGTAAACTGCTCCCTATTGCTAGAGCAAAACCTCAAAGTCGGGCAAAAATTGATACAGATATTCGGGGAAAATGGGCTAACCTGAGACCTTTTTACTATATTCCGACGCTATATAACCGTAAATAAAATGATACAGATATTCGGGAAAATGGGCTAACCTGAGACCTTTTTACTATATTCCGACGCCATATAACCGTAAATAAAATGATACAGATATTCGGGAAAAATGGGCTAACCTGAGACCTTTTTACTATATTCCGACGCCATATAACCGTAAATAAAATGATACAGATATTCGGGAAAAATGGGCTAACCTGAGACCTTTTTACTATATTCCGACGCCATATAACCGTAAATAAAATGATACAGATATTCGGGAAAAATGGGCTAACCTGAGACCTTTTTACTATATTCCGACGCCATATAACCGTAAATAAAATGATACAGATATTCGGGAAAAATGGGCTAACCTGAGACCTTTTTACTATATTCCGACGCCATATAACCGTAAATAAAATGTGATTAGTACGTCGTTAAATACAACATTTCCTTCCTTAATTTTTTACTATATATTTCTATAATGCTACCCTCACAATTAGTTTTAACCCATGTAAACATGCGTAGTGATTCCTTTGCACCGGCCTCGGTGGCGTCGTGGCAGGCCATCGGTCTACAGGCTGGTAGGTACTGGGTTCGGATCCCAGTCGAGGCATGGGATTTTTAATCCAAATACCGACTCCAAACCCTGAGTGAGTGCTCCGCAAGGCTCAATGGGTAGGTGTAAACCACTTGCACCGACCAGTGATCCATAACTGGTTCAACAAAGGCCATGGTTTGTGCTATCCTGCCTGTGGGAAGCGCAAATAAAAGATCCCATGCTGCCTGTCGTAAAAAAGAGTAGCCTATGTGGCGACAGCGGGTTTCCTCTAAAAACAGTGTCAGAATGACCATATGTTTGACGTCCAATAGCCGATGATAAGATTAAAAATCAATGTGCTCTAGTGGCGTCGTTAAATAAAACAAACTTTACTTTTACTGATTCCTTTGCAACCCTATATAGTTGTTTGGTACTAATGCTAATATGAATAAATGCTATCCAGATTCGTGCATTTTCCTTTAATTCGGGCGAAATAAAGCCAGCCTGCCCCCTTACAAAAATCTTAGCCCGTACGCCCATGCTTATTTACGAAACTATTTGAAGATATTGTAGTGCACTTACCAGATATGTAGTAAACGTCTTGAAAAGTAAGGTCAACCAAATAATTCGGAGTCGTTCTCGGAGACACAGAACAGTGTACAGTATTATCTATTTCACCTGGCTGTGTTATACTCGCAGCTGAATTATTAATCCACTCGTCATCATTATTATACAGACTAAGTCACCTGTACAAATTTCGGGACAGTTGGTGAGTTTATGGCTGCTGGTGCTGATGCTGGAAGGATAACGGTGTGAGAGTCGTCAGATGAGTAATTGCTTTTGTTATTTAAACCCGCTCGTAGGTAATCCAAAACGAGCTCTTGGCCAAACGATAATAAGTTACAATCGATAATAGGCGCGTTGGTAGTAGTGGGTGACCAATTGCCTTCTCGGTGGAGGCGTTCAGGTGCGCCGAGATTTTGTGGTTCATTTTCGGAAAAATGGCCACTTGAGAGCAGCGATTATGTTACGGGGATGACAGTGTTGCACTTGGTGTGATCGATGTGTTTAGTAAAGTATGACCAGCAGGGGTGGATTCGGGGGAGGAGGGTTCGGCGCTTTTCCATACCAAAACAATGTTCACGCCCACACAACGCACCCGCAATTATAGGCGTACGGGCTTTCATTTTTGTAAGGCGGGGGGCAGGGTGGCTTTTGCCCTAATTAAACGAAAATTCCAGAATTTGGTAAGTTCAAGTTGTAGAAGTATCACGGGGGGGGGGGGGGGGGGGGGGGGGGGGTGGGGGGGGGGGGGGTAACACGGTTGGGTGATGGATTTTTATACCCTTTGTATCTGTATGTTCTTGTACCCCGAGCCGACGGCGAGGTGTATAAGACCATACAGAGGGATAAAAATCCATAAACCCCTAGTGATGCTTCTACAACAACGAATATATCTTGCGGACATGTTTAATTACAAGATTTTCTTCAAACACATCCAGGTGCATTAATAATGTTCAAGCAAACAAAAAATTCAATAGCAACATCATGTACCCAATTTAGTGTTATTATAAGGAGATGTAAAGTGACGTCATTGGAATGATGACGTCATTGTATTATTACAATGCTTCGCCACATTAAAATGTTCGCTTTTCTAAAATTTCATTTTCCTAGTGGTTAGCAAAATGTTTGACGTTGGTAACAGACGAATTTTTGTATGGCGCATTAATACAATAACAACAGTCCGATGTTACAGGTGGGATATAAGAGATTTGACTCCGCCCACACGCAGTATAATGGGTTTTTTCTCCAAGACTACATAACCAATGAAATTCCGAGTATTTTAGATGAAGGCGAGATAACAACATTTATTCATATTAGCATTACTAATATTTTTCAATTCTTTATTCCGTTTTTTAGGCCATAGCCCATTTACAGACAACAAAAGGTGACATTTGAAGGACCCGTTGTTCAACAATTCATATAGCAAACTAAATATTATTTAACTGCAATTGGTTTGTATATAGATTTTAGGAAGAATAACAATATTTGTATTTTCTAACAATTATTTTTGGTGTACTTTATTTCATATATGTCTAGAAATTAACTTATATCCCACTATTATAGTTTTGATTAATACAATTTATTCTCATATTTATTATTTTCCTTTATTACCATACCCCACCCTCACCCACATACACACTCTTTATCAACATGTAGTCAGCTTATGTTTGTTGAACAACTGGACCTTTGTGCAGGTGACATTATTCCAAAGTACCACTATATGAACATCATAGCTATAATCTTTATGTATTTACATTACACACCAGATCTGTAACTTTCACCACTTCTTTCCTTTCTTAACTGCAATGCTTTAGCTAACTACATACCTAAACCTTTTAGTATATTTTCATTTCTTGTAGACATCAGTTCATTAAAAGTATACAAGGATCTATTTGTCAAAAACGTTTCATATAGTGGACAATTTATAATAAAATGGAATTCGTTTTCTACATCTCTTTTATTACATAATTTACAAATCCTATCCCTTTTATTTAAACCTATATTTCTACCTTCGTCCACAGCTAGACCCACTCCTCCCATTCTAATCAGTGATTTATCCTTTTTATACATGTCAAGTGCAGAAGATGTAAGATATAATTCAGGTTCTAGATTTAATTTATAGTTACAATATAATATCATACCTACTAGAATTAATGAATGAATGAATGAATGTTTAACGACACCCCAGCACGAAAAATACATTGGCTAATGGGAGTCAGACAATGGTAAATGCAAAAACAGTAAGTGATGAGCAACATCAATATAAAAATTTAAGATTCAAATAAAAACAGTGTAAAGAACTGTATAAAAAATACAAATATCATAGATAGATACTGACTTTTACTCAAAATTTCAATTTTGTGCTGTATTGGCCATTCTCAAAGAGAATGTTACACCCCTGCACCACGGTGAGGTTACAGCACGCGCAGGGGTACTAGAATTAATTTTCGTAATCCAGTGTTGTGTTTGAATATATTTTACTCTTTGTTTGAATGTGGCTATAAATAATGACTTATCCCCAACATCTTGAGATATCCACACATATCCAAAACCTAAAGAAAACATAATTTTCTTGATAGCAGTAGCCCGCGTATATCTTCCTGCATTATCTAAGAAATATAACATGTTGTAAGCTTTATGAGGATATCTGAAAATTGGCATTTCTAACAATTTTATCCAATACTGTACACACCTAATGAGACTGTTATGGTATATCAAATATCTTCCACATTCCCCTAGTGCCATGACATTTGGTACATATTTACTTACATTTAAAAATCGTTTACACGCCATATATTGTACTCTTTCTATACTTTCGAACTGTTGAAAACCCCATAGTTCAGACCCATACAATAAAATAGGTAATACCTGTGTATCAAATATTTTAAAGTAAATATGAAATGGGAATATTTTGTAGTTTGACATTGTTCTCAAAACCTCTATTAATGCTCTTTTACCTTTGACTGCTAAATGACTAGTTACTTGTGCTAAACTTGTTTGACTATTAAAACATATCCCAAGATAGATATATTGTGGAACCACATTTAGTATTTCCTTTCCATAATACAATTTTTCATTAAAGCAAAGTTTTCCCCCTCTTCGAAATACTACTACTTTTGTTTTCTGTAAATTTACAATCAGCTTCCATTTTTGACAATAATTATACAGTATATCTAGTTGCTTTTTAGCCCCCCTCGTGTATCTGAAATTAAACTAATATCGTCTGCAAGTAACAACATCATAATTTCTGTAAGATCTGGTGTCATCTGGATACCTCTTTCACAATACTTGACCATGTCACCACTAAGTTCATTTATATACAAAGAAAACAGCATCGGGCTTAAAACACACCCCTGCCTAAGGCCGACAGGGCACTCAAAAAAATATGTTAGTCCATTGTTTGTTCTGATACATGACATAAAGGTTTTATAAATAGCTTTAACACTGTCTATCAGTTTACCACACAGCCCAATGTCCTGTAGGAGAAACACTAACTTTTTTCTATCTATGCAATCAAATGCTTTTTTAAAATCAACAAATGTAACATATAACCTCCCCTTCCTTTTGGAGAGATATTTCTGTACACATGCATATAGAGTAAACACATTATCTATTGTAGAATAGCCAGCCCTAAAGCCTGCTTGAGCTTCGGTTATTTTATTATGATCATTGGCCCAGTCTGTTATCCTTTTACTGATAATAGAGATATATATTTTACTAAGTACAGGTAATGAAGTAATTCCACGGTAATTACTTGGATTATCTGTTAATCCATTCTTATAAATTGGCACTATTATTCCTTTTGTCCACATATCTGGGAATACACCACTACTATCAAATAGCTTTACAGGGTTGCAAACGAATCATTGCGCATTTTTAGGTGGATTACAACTAATTTTGAGGGTAAAATGATGGAAATCTATGATCTCAGGTTAGCACATTTTGCCCGAATATCTACATCATTTTTGCCCGAATTTGACATTTTTCTCAAGCACTCTTACGCTTATGCACGCAATAAAGTGTGTTTCAGTTAACGACACCACTAGAGCACATTGATTTATTAATTAATCATCTGCTACTGGATGCAAACATTTCATAATTTTGACATATAGTCTTGGAGATCAAAACCCGCTACATTTTTCCATTAGTAGCAATTGATTTTTTTTTATATGCCCCATACTACGGTCTTTGATACAACCAGTCGTGGTGCACTGGTTGAAACGAGACAGTCTAATAGGCCACAGGCGGGGATCGATCCCAGACCAACCGCGCATCAAGCGAGCACTTTACCACTGACCTATTTCCGCCTCGTAATACAAGTAGCACTATTTGCTGATGGGGGAAACGATCTTGTTGCTAATGTGAACATATTATTGCTGCCAATAGAAAAAGAGTCCTTGCTGCTAACATTTTCTGAACGACAAAACCGTTATCCGCCAGCAAGGCCGTATGTCTACACATTGCAGACACGAATGGGCATTTGGCAGAATAGTGGTTCATTTCATGAACCTCTATCTAGTGCCTCGTCTATAGGAGGATAGCCACTCTAGAAGAGCTACTCTACTAGAATTAGTTTGTTCGCCAAAGATATTACAGACATAGATAAGATATGATCAGATAAGGCCATACAAAGTCAATTTCTGCCATAGGTGTGTATGGTTTTCATTTCAACTTATTTTCGTTCTTATATCCAATTAAGGTTCAAGCTAGCTGTCCTGGGCACACACCTCAGCTATCTGGGCTGTCTGTCCAGGATAGTAGGTTAGCTGTTAGTGAGAGAGAGAAGAGGGTGTAGTGGTCCTACACCTACCTATTGAGTCGTTAAAACTCGCTCTAGGTGGGGGCCGGTACGGGGCTGCGAACCCAGTGCCTACCAGCCTTATGTTCGATGGCTTAACCACGACACCACCGAGGCCGGTAGTGCTATAGCGAAGAGCTAACGGGTTATATCCCTTTTGCTTTCAACTGTAGCCGCCGAATATCCTGCCAAGGTGAAAAAGTGGAAAGACAAGACCCCCTGCAAATACAGGTTGGTACACCACGGTAACTGGGTCTTTGCATACCCAGGGGAGACTTGGGGGGTGGCGGGTGGGGGATCTCGGAGCAGCTGGAGCCCCAGAGATGCAGTGTATATGACCCATGGACAGGCTCTGGCACTCATCAATCCAGCCCTAGTTATGGGCAATTAGCACGTTCATACAGGTAGCCAGTGTAGGAGAAGGAATACTCCTACATTAAAATCACCCGGAGAGGCAGCTATCGTAAGTCTTCGTTGACAATGAGGAGGAAAACTCAGAAATAACACCCGGGAGACTGACCCGTTCAGCAACCAACAAGCAAACCTCGAACTGTCGGTCAATTAAACAGATATTACCGAATACCGAACACTTTCAATCATATCGATGTCGTTCAAAATTTTATTCTGAATCTTTCTTCCCATCTGGCATTAATTTATGGAACAATTTATCAATGAATATTAAAAATTCCACATTAATTAGTTCTTTCAAGAAAAAATTAAAAGCAAAACGATTTGGCAGTAACTGCACATTTTTATGAGGGCGAAAGAAAGCTACAACTAATGCACTGCAGACTTGAGTAGTTAGTGAAGGAGAAGAGTGTGTAGTGGCCTTACACCTACCCATTGAACCCTTAAGAACTCGCTCTGAGATGGAGCCGGTACCGGGCTGCGAACCCTGTACCTACCAGCCTGTAGTCCGATGGCTTAACCACTGCACCACCGAGGCCGATCGTTAAAGACTCGAACATTTCCTATTATTTTGTTCTACTTATCCAGGTTAAGTCATTTAAATTTAAATTTAAA
>NC_054711.1:31439587-31505852 GCF_016097555.1 Gigantopelta aegis
TGTTGGAACGCCGGACTGCTCGGTGGCGCTGGGTTCCCCCCTTTGCGAATCCTTTTACCTCTAGGGCTAAAGTTACATAATTATATTAAGAAATTAAAAATAAATATATATATATATATATATATATATATAATATATATGTATGTATAGATATTATTATTAAATGTATAAGTATAGTATATATTATTTTTGAACTGCCCGATTGAAAATGTAATTATAATTATGCACCTACTAATTATATTATAAAACAATAGAATGTTATAGGTTTAATTATAACTATGGTGCTTTTATATTAACATAAATATAAACATATGTAATGATAGACCCCAAATTATTTTAAACTTTGGCTTTGTTTTTAAGTGGTCTTACCACACTATTAAAAATTGTCACCTTCACCTCTCTCACACACTCCCCCCCCCCCCCCCCCCCCGCCCCGGAGTCGGTCACTGGCGTAGTCAGAGGCTGAATCCGGGGTGGGCGTGCCTGAACCCTTGTGGATAGGGGCACGTAAAAAGAGTTTCCCAGTTTCCCCAGCACGAGTCCTACAATCTACGCGGTCGATCCCGCTTACGTGCACGAAACAGTGGGCAGACCTGGCACTGGCTAGTGTGTATTGATGTATGAATATCTATATATCGTACGTATGTCGAGGTTGACGATTACATACATAGATATTAACGCACTGGCGCAAGGGGATAATTAAACCCTTTCTGGCCTCACAAATTGTCCCATGCCGTTGCTGGGACTCGAACCTGTGGCACCGAATCGCCCGCAAATTGCAGATTAAAATGTAGGTAGGTAGGTAGTAAATAGAGAGAGACAGAGAGACAGAGACAGACAGACAGACAGAGACAGACAGACAGACATAGTGAGAGAGACAGAGACAGATATAGCTACTTGTATTGTGCATAACTAATAAAGCTATATTTAATGAAAACAAGACATGATTTGACACAAATATTTATTTTGTTTCATATTCAGCTGTACATTTCCGTGTATTCAGTGGTGCAATCACTTTATCCTGGGCCCTGTCTCAGTTAATACTCTGCCACTCTTCCCCCACGCCCAACAATCAAAATAATTCTAACACGCCCCCGGCCTGCCCTTCAAGTTATTATTCTATAACATTTAACCTATCACGATAATGCTGTCTACAATTGTACCGCTTCTCATCAGAATCCAAGGGCGGGCCAAAAATAGTTTAGGGGCAAAACATATACCATCTTCACTACATGCACCACTGAATCTGGTAATCATTAATCATATATTCAACAACAGAACTATGTTATATATAGATAATTACACAAACCATTATTGTATGTACACGAAAAAAAACCAAGTCTAAACAGACATGTTACTTGGGCTGTTCATCCCGCAAAAATAAGATCGAACCACAAAATATACAAATGCAATATAGAATAGCATAAACATACATGCAGACGTAAATAAATATATATGCACATAAACAAACATGCGCAGATACACCTGCTCAAATGAATACAAATAAAAATATATATATACATGTACACAACTGATACACCAATTACCAAAATCGTCCGACTCGTTTGTTTACCAGTTGTGATTAATATCAAATCGATATGTATTAACATTGGGAGTCACATTCGATATGAAAATAGGAATAGTTCTCGAGAATAAGCGTTTCACCTATGTTGTGGTATTTGGTTTCCAAATGACACACACACACACACACACTCTCTCTCTCTCTCTCTCTCTCTCTCTCTCTCTCTCTCTCTCTCTCTCTCTCTCTCTCCTCTCTCTCCACCTCTCTCTCTTTTAGCTTTTGTCTTCCAGTTTCCAGCATTTGTTTTACATTTTAAAATTTGCTTTTGAGAGTCCAGGATCTGTGTTTAATTCTGGGATTAGTTTCTACCGATTATCTTTTAATTTCTAGGATTTGTATGTTAGATTTAGCAAGGTGTATTTTTATTTCTAGGATCTGTATTTTACATTTCAACACTTGTCTTTTTGTTTCTACAACCTGTCTATTAAATTCTAGAATATTGTTCAGTTTTTATTTTTACCGAATAGACGACCAAGACATGTTGCTATTTTTCCTTTGGGTTTGCTATCTGGCTCAAGAGACTTCCACAGAATCGCGTTATTCTGTAGCTGGAACATCTTCATGTCGACTTTGGTCTTCCCCAAAGAAAAGGTCGCCTGGGTATACTGACACTTCTTAAAGACCTCAATATGCAAGATGTAGTTGTTGATCACGTATTCGCCTATGTGGTTGAACGTTACGGTTCCCTTCATCTTCACCTCCTGGGCGGGAGTCAGGTAAACATTGGTCCTCGAAAACAGAGTGGGTTTCTTGGCCAAGTAGATTCGCGCCATGATGTTCTTCTTGTCGTCTGCTACACGCTTCAGATGAAGGTTCTCAGAGTCCAGCAGGTAGATCTGCATCCATCTGCCCCGGACATTCACATCCAGCGATATCTGGATCATCTTCTTTGAGTCGGGAAAGCAGTTGAAGATATAGTGGTCAGTTTGGCTGTTGCTAGAAAGATATCCGTTCAACTTGTCCGAAATGTTTTTCATCCTTTGCGACTCTGTGATGTCTCCTGTCGACAGGGGTTGTGTCTTTCCTTTGAGGCGAAGGCTAGGTTTCTCAGAGACGAATTTCGAGCGGGTTGGTGAACTACGTTCAAGACTATAGCTTGAAGCTAAGTCGGTTTCCGAACCTTTGTGGTAAGGTTCACAGGATATAACGTTGCCAGACTGGATGTCATTGCAGTTTTCTGATATATAAGGAGACATGGCGACCCGTTCAGTGCTGATTAAAACCTGTGGCGTCGAGGATTAATCTGAAGATTCTACAAACAAAAAAGAAAGAAAACAATAAAGAAACCACTATTTCAAAATGATGAGACACCAGGGCCAGTTTTACCAAATATTCGTAAGTCCATATAAATAGACTGATTTAGACGTGATGTAATTGTCTTGTATTTATTTCACTATTAGCAATGTCTTGGGCAGAAGGCGAGTAAAATTCATTGTAAAAATTGGGAGATACATGGGTGTTTATGTATGGTAAAAAAAAAAGTGTCTTACGGGAAATAGTGTGTTTGTTTGTTTTGTTTTTGTTGGTGGCTGTATATGGTGCTCATAAATGGTGTCGCTGGTAGGGCAGGATATGCCCAACTTTCCCGAACACGTGCTATATTATTTCCGTTTTTACAGTGATTCATGAGTGCGTGCCATCACAGCTTCTAAATATTCCATTTGGCTCAACCCTGTACAAATTTGGGTTCTAAGCTATAGATGCTTATCTGGGAGTGGCAGTCCTCGTATAGGAGTTGCAGAAAGGATGGGATATCCTGTTACGGATCTCCAAAGGGAGCGCCGGTCCACCAAAGGACGAGCATATCTTAACGGCCTACGCATTATTAATGTAGATATATTATTTTCTATATGTATCTGCGTATTTTAACCCAGTGGTAAGGCTTTTACTTGATGCGTGGTCGGTGGGCCCATTGTGTATCACGACTGGTATATTAAAGGTCGTGGTATGTGCTATCCTGTCTGTGGGATGTTGCACATAAACGACTCTTACTTAAAATAATCCCAACTGGGGGCTTTTCCAATGCCTCGAGTATATGGTACATGAATTCAGTACCAGTATATCCATTTTAATACTTTTTCTAAATTAATTAAATCAATGTAATTGGACATTATATGCATAATACATGCACATATATAATAATCAACCATGGATCCAGGGTAACTACACACACAAACAAACAAACACACACACACACACACACACACACACACACACACACATTTAAAATGGCCGGAACATCCACGTGGCAAGGTCGATGGTCTTGTTTCAAAATTTCTGACCTGCGATTCCAAACCGTAAGAGGTCGCATACAGGTCTTACAGTTGCGCATAATCGCAGGTCAAGTAATACAATTGGTCGTGCTACTGGTCATATCATCTGGCGATTGGTGGTGCCACCTGTCGTACGACCTCACGATCGATAGTGCGACCAGTCACGATCTGTCCCGACTGATTGCGATCGATCTTCTCCAATCGTTGGTGATCGCACGACCACGCGTACCACCAATCGTACGATGACCTACAAACAGTCTTAAGAGCAATCGCAGTATGCGATTCCAAATGGACATTATAGCAAACATTGCCGATTGGTCGTAGCTCGGCCAAATTGCCACCAATAGCACGATCCAGAAAACGTACGATTCAGTGTGACGGAGTCTTTAGCTGTCTTCATACGTGTATCAACAAACAACATTTAACCTATGAAAATTGATGGTGATTTGCAAAGAAACATCTTACAATGCAGTAAACTCGGGAATGTCCCTTTAATGAATTTTAACTTTTTTCATTATCGAGTTATATGCCAATTTATCGGTTACCTTTTGACGCTATGTTAAACAGCAATACGAATTGTGGGTGGGTGTGGGTAATTTTATGGCCATGCTTCTATCGGAGAACTGTTCAAGCACGCCTGTCGTGGGCACAACCTCTAACTTAGCCAGAATGTTTTGTCTATGACAAGGGGGGAGGGGGATTGTTGTTTGGTCGTAGATTTACCTTTACATGAAAACCTAGGTTTACGATATTTTGCAAAATTGATCCCTGGTCTTGACCACCATATACGGTTCTCAATCCGCGTGTAACAGGATTGTCATTGCGTAGCGTACCAGCACAAGCGCCAGAAACCTTCCTACAACTACGTTCAACAGCAGCAAGTCTGGGTACGCATACTATTTCAAGGAAGGACTTGTATTTGAAACAAACTATTGTACAAAGTATTCCGAAGACAAAAATCCTTAGATTCATAGATAAACTAAACACTTGCATACATAGATACATAAATAAATAAATACTTACAGTGATGACGTTGATGCCACCTGTTTTAAAAATACGTTGTGTCTGTCGCAGCTGGTCCTGAATGAGGCATGACAACTTGTTGTCGAGCCTTTTCTTGGCATTTCCTGCTGAAAACACGCCCATTTGACAAGTGCGTCATCGAAAAATTTACATTTTGTTTACGTTATTATGGTAGGGTCTTGTCAAAAATGAAAAATTAATTCTGAATTTTAGAGAATAGAGACACTTTGACTATGTCAGGCTAATCTTTATATATAAAGACCGTCACTCTGACTTAAAAGAGTATCGTTATGAACAAAATAAACTGTCTTTGTTGGAATGATGTCTATCCAAAGTTCCTATATCAAAACACTCATTTAAATATAGAAAAAGTGTATTACCAGAATTAATAAAAAATATCCAATTACCTCTACTTTATGATATGGCCACGTTTTCGAAAGGAATTGTCTCCGCCACAAGCTGATGTGACGTCATTGACTGTGGGATGGTGCATGTAAAAGATCTCTTGCTACTAGTGGAACAAATGTAGCGGGTTTCTTTTTCAAGACTATATGTCATAATTACCAAATGTTTGACATCCAATAGCCGATTTTTAATAAATCAAAGTGTTCTAATGGTGTCGCTAAACAAAACAAAACATAACTATGTTCACCATTTATTTTTTCCACAATCCACAGTCTTTTTTTTTTTCTTGTTGAAATGTTTTTCTTTATTTTCTCCCCAACATTTTGAAATTTAATTTTTAGATTTATTTACTCCGAGCTTGGAGTTCTAGGAGTTGGAGACTCAGAATAGTCTCTCTAATTTCCAGTATACCCGTAGATATTGCATGTAAATAATAAAGATCAGAGTTTCGTAACGCTCATTTTGTATAACACTAGAAATCGTGTTTGCATAAGTTGTTAAACCTGTATGGGTAGCTGTATTGAATCGTACAACTTGTTACATATGGCTATCTAGCCTTTCGGGCAAACCCAAGATTTTTCAGCATCTCATTTGTGGTTTGAAAATAGATCCAGCGATTTATACCTTTCAGTATGTTGGACGATAGCTATCTTGGATTTGAAGGTTACGGTGACCTCAAATTGCAAAACTCTTAACCTCACCGAAATATCAGACATCTTCAGTTTAATGGATACACCTTATTCTAAATTTTATTTCATATATCTTTTTCTTCTTCTTTTCGTTCGTTGAAAATAGATCCAGCGATTTATAACTTTCAGTATGTTGGACGATAGCTATCTTGGATTTGAAGGTTACGGTGACCTCAAATTGCAAAACTCTTAACCTCACTGAAATATCAGACATCGTCAGTTTAATGGATACACCTTATTCTAAATTTTATTTCATATATCTTCTTTTCGTTCGTTGAAAATAAATCCAGCGATTTATACCTTTCAGTATTTTGGACGATAGCTATCTTGGATTTGAAGGTTACGGTGACCTCAAATTGTAAAACTCTTAACATCACCGAAATATCAGACATCCTCAGTTTAATGGATACACATTATTCAACATTTTATTTGATATATCTCTTCTTCTTCTTTTCTTTCGTAGCGTTCGCTTGTTGACTACAGGTTGCGGCAAGCTGTGACTATCCTCTGTAAATCACTCTTGGGTACCGCACAGCTTCTTCCGGAGTGTTGTTGTAGGTGTCCAGGTAGTCTCCCTCAGTTGCTGTAGATATTTGCAGTCTTGGATGATATGTTAGGTCGTCTGTTCTGTTTCTCCTAGAGCCAGCCAAGCCGTGGAGCGGGACAGGTTGTCTTTGAAGTCCTGTCTACTAAGTGTTATATATCAGGAGTAATATATTAATTGCATCTTATTTGTCTGATGATTTATTAATTAATTCAAGCTGACAGTGAGCAAGGTGTTGTAAGTTGTATAGTTAGTCTGTCGTGATTTTTGTTTTCACCTGCAAAACTACCGGGGTGCGTGCGCCAGTGTTTAGATTGGCTATTGCCCGTTTTTCCACTTCGCACATTGTTAATATCACCCGTTCTAACCTTTTTAATCTATGTCCAAAATGGCCGAGTCCGTTGACAAAGCCTTTACTAAATTAAATAAAAAAATAAAATAAAATAAATGTTTTATTTAACGATGCACTCAACACATTTTATTTACGGTTATATGGCGTCAGACATATGGTTAAGGACCACACAGATTTTGAGAGCAAACCCGCTGTCGCCACTACATGGGCTACTCTTTCCGATTAGTAGCAAGGGAAATTTTATTTGCGCTTCCCACAGGCAGGATAGCACAAACCATGGCCTTTGTTGAACCAGTTATGGATCACTGGTCGGTGCAAGTGGTTTACGCCTATCCATTGAGCCTTGCGGAGCACTCACTCAGGGTTTGGAGTCGGTATCTGGATTAAAAATCCCATGCCGCGACTGGGATCCAAACCCAGTACCTACCAGCCTCTAGACCGATGGCCTAACCACGACGGCACCGAGGCCGGTAAGCCTTTACTAAATTAAATAAAAGTCTGGAGAAAATATCTGCTGAGAATACTAACCGCACCTTAAAAATGTCCTACAACAGATCTATCCTCTCGTTCATCTGGGACTAAATGAGTTCTACCCCGGATAAGACGGCCAGATGCGATCCCACTGCTTATTGTTTCCAATATCGGCAGCTCTCCATAGCAGCCTTGCAACAAAATTCACATTCCAACCACTCCAGGAATACGGTGTTTTACTATTCAAGGCTACCCAACAGCCAAAGCTTTAATACAGCCTTTAGTGACACCCCGTTTGCTGCTCTTGGCCATGTTTTTTCTATCCGCCACTGACGCGACTGCCCTGACGAGGTTGCTGTCATTCTCAAACATTGTGTTAAAGAAAGAAATGTTTTATTTAACGATGCGCTCAACACATTTTATTTATATGGCGTCAGACATATGGTTAAGGACCACATAGATTTTGAGAGGAAACCCGCTGTCGCCACTACATGGGCTACTCTTTCCGATTAGCAGCAAGGGATCTTTTATTTGCGCTTCCCACAGGCAGGATAGCACAAACCATGACCTTTCTTGAACCAGTTATGGATCACTGGTCGGTGTAAGTGGTTTACACCTACCCATTGAGCCTTGTGGAGCACTCACTCAGGGTTTGGAGTCAGTATCTGAGTTAAAAATCCCATGTCTCGACTGGTATCCGAACCCAGTACTTTCCAGCCTGTAGTCCGATGACTTAACCACGACGTCACCGAGGCCAGTCACCAGTCACAAGTCCTATAACATAACCACTACACTACATGTCACTATGCACGTCTATTTGATGTCAGGAGAGTATTCCTCAACAACAATTAAAAAATCAAATACAATTTCTAAAAATAACCAAAAAGAAGTTTGGGTTTTTTCGGGGAGGGGGGGTAACATTTTCTGTTTTAGTGATTTTAATATATAAATTACATAAAATATTTTCAATTATTTGGATATCTCTATAAAATAGCTATAAACATGCGTAATCGTATGTATTCCAAACCATCAAAAGGTTTGGGTTAACCCCAGACGCCAATAAACAATGTTTGCTTGAAACAAAAACAAAGAAAAACAGTTTCAGTCAAAGACTTTTTCTAAAAACGCGTTCACGGATAAAGACGTTCGAATACTTACCGGATTTTGTGATGCATGGCATAGCCATAAGTCCCCTTTGTTACGTTTTCACCTGAAATATGGTAAAATAAACGATTAAAAAGAAAAAAAAATGTATGAATCCCAAAACTTTTATTAACGTTATAAACCTAAATAACAGATACACATTTTTCTAAAACTGAAATACAAAACGTATGCTAAAATTTTCAACTTCAACATTTTATTAAATGGTTCCTAAAATGTATCTAACTATCACAGGTGTGACAAATATCACTGACAAGGACTGCTCAGTGATAAAGTAGCACTGGGTTGAAAGTAGGTTGTTTTCAGTGTGTTGGTCGTATTTCTGAAATTATGATTTTTAGGGTACGGTCAGGAAAAATGATACCAATAAACCCTATGTATACCACTGCAAATTTGTTAAAAATTAAGCCATATTTTGATGAAGTTGTCATTAGAATAAACTTTTACAGAAATATAAAAAAAACCCACAATTGCTCCAAAAAAGAAGACCGCTTCACGGATAAATATAGATTATTATGATAAATTAATTTTATAGGGTTTTTTTGTTGTGTTTTTTTTTTTTTTTGGGGGGGGGGGTGTTCGTTTGTTTTTGTTGAGTGTTTTTGTTTGTTTGTTTTTGTTCGTTGTTTTCTTTTTTGTTTTGTTGTGGGGGGGTTTTGGGGGGTTGCTATTACAAAACTAGAAAACCTTCCTGTTTTCTGTTATAACTATTTACGTCTGACTAAACTGTCCATCCTCCATGAATTTTTAGTTGCTACATTGTAATTCATAAAGGGTTCCATTGCATAAAGGGTTGAAAAAATCATGTATAGGCCCTATTAAAACTTTTACCCATTATACTCAAGCCACGTGAGTATAAAACAAATGCACATGTGACAATTATTTTTCATCGAATAAACTCTTTAAAAACAAAACAAAACAAAAACAAATGTGTTCACAATAACAGAAAATAAAACATCTAAGTTAAATAACCAAAACAAATAATAAGAACTATAAACCCCAAGTTACGTAAACAGCTCCGAACGATCAACACTACATAACAAAATTAATATCTTCGAAAAGACAAAAACAAATGCTGTTGTGAGACCATGGAAACAGTATGGAGCTGTGGTAAACAAACCAGTATTGCACAAAACGAAAAATAGATTGAAAACATTTTCACAGAAGGTTAACCGGCCTCAGTGGCGCAGTGGTTAAGCTATCGGACTTCTTATGTTGATATTGTAAATAAAAATATTTTTTAAAACTCGTCGGACTACAGGCTGGTATGTACAGGGTTCGCAGCCCTGTACCGGTGTAAAAGGAACGCAGATCCGTGGGAACCGAGGTCCGCAGGAACAGTAGTCCTATCGGACCTCGATAACTTAGCAACCATAGTCCTATCCCGAAGTTTCATAACTGGCTGATTTTAAAGGGGGTTTTCCCTACGACTTGTATTCCTATCGGACTTAAATTCCTTCTACAGCAGTGACAGAAATAATAGTCCGGCAAATTCGATGTCCGTTTGTTATACTCTGCAATTTGCACGAGCTGTCAGAAAGACACGGAAAAACAGTGAGGTTTTGGCAGCCTTCTCTCATAGGGTGATGGATAAGTGTACGATTTTCTTAAGATTATTGTGGGTTCAAATCTCTATGTCAAAACATTTTTAAGTTTGAGTATCAACTTAACTATTTTTTTACGTCATAGACTTGTGGATCAGACACGTGAGTGAATTTTTGTAATCGTCTTCCATTTTTGTTAGCACATTGAAGTAGGGCGAGTATCTTGCTTTTTTCAAAAGTATTTAATGCAACTACAGATATAAAGTAGGCTATAATATATGATTATGTTCATGCGTTCAACACGAAGAAATATATAATTTTAAAAATATGGAGCCTAAAATTATGTTGGTGTGTACAGAAATTGACTTTTGCTGTTCGCCAAATGTTTTTTTTTGTTACGGGGTTTATATATATATTTGGCGAACAGCAAAAGTCAGTTTCTATACACACCAACATACTTTTTAATAATATTATGTTTTATAAGTTTATATTTTGACTGTAAGTCACAATACGATTCATTGCGATTTTCTTAATCTTTGTCCGATCGGACTTCCATTCCTCGGAATCCTAGTCTGTAGGACTTGTATTCCTAGGAATTTAAGTCTGTGGGACGGGTATTCCTGGGATTTAAGTGGGACTTTCATTCCTGGTACTCCTAGTCTACAGGACTTTCAATCCTAGTATTCCTAGTCCACTGGAATTTTATTTCCGATATTTTGCTTATGACAATGTAAAAATAACAGGAATAATAAGCATGAAAGAATGCTTTTATAGATGAACAATTACAAATAGCATCAAAACACGTGAAATTAATTATCACTGCCTGCCTTATGGCAATTTTGACCATCAAAAGCATAAGAAATGACTTGGGGAAAGGGTCTCTGTATTATTATACCTTGCCGTTATGAACACCATAAGCGTAGGAGACAGGGTGGAGGTGCGGGTCGGGGAGTAAATCCCCCAGTGTTGGGGGGGGGGGGGGTCAATGGACACGTTAGGGCAAAATGAGCTGACCTGAAAACTTCACAATGTATTTCCATCATTCTACTCACACTATTAGTTGTAATCCATGATAAAATGCAGACTGATTTGTTTGGAATTTTATACCCCTGTGGGCGGAGCCAAATTCTGTAATTTCCAACAGTTTCCAGCCACCCCAGTTAATGCTAAAGCAATAATTTGATTATAAATAACATTGATAATCAATCAAGTATACATAATTAATTTTATTATCTCGGGGTATATGGCTTTTTATGTACCCCTCGTGATGCTTCTACAACTTATATTGTGTTCCAGATTCGAACATTTTCGTTTCATAAAAGTCTGTCTGTTACCCAACCCCTTCTCACAAAAAGGGAGTCTGAATGCTTATTGTGACCAAAACTGTTAGCTGTAAAAGTGTCATGAGTAGTTAGTCCGTTTTAAAGTATCTCTGTAAATTGTGTGCATATTATTGACAGTATGATAATTGTTATGGGGTTACTGTTTTGTTTTAGTTAGTGTAGTGACCTATTGAGCTGTTAAAACCCACTCTTAGTCATTGATATTTCTATTAATTAAATGAAAACCATTTTTATCGACGATATGGTTGGTTAGGACTGACATGTCATGCAATGGAGGGAGTTATCATATTATGTTAGACCAAATTTTTTTTTTTTTTAATTAGACAAAGCAGGCACATGTTCAGTAAGTTATGCAGGGGTGGGGGTGGGGGTGGGGGATCTAGACTGTGGCAAGTAGAAATTTGCTTTGAAGAGGTGTCTTTAGACCACGCCACCCCACCCCACCCCATATGAACACACACCTGCAACATTACTGACAAAACGGCACTAACTTAAAATATAAATAACAATATAATTTATATAACGCAAATATCACCTTTTTATATTTGAATTATTATTATTATTATTATTATTATTATTATTATCAAATACCAGTACATAATGTTTAACAGACAATTTTGTTGGTATAGCATATGGACAAGTTATACTTATATGCGAGTAAAAGAAAGAAATGTTTTATTTAATGACACACTCAACACATTTTATTTACGGTTTTATGGCGTCAGACATATGGTTAAGGACCACACAGATTTTGAGAGGAAACCCGCTGTCACCACTACACTGCCCTGTGTGAGTCTACCCTGCAGCCGTGTGTTTAGGATGGTATTTCTGACACTCTCGATGGCCTTACAATTCTGATAAAAGGACTTTGGTAGTGTTTGTTAAAAAAGGGGCGAGGCGTAGCCCAGTGGTACAGCGCTCGCTTGATGCGCGGTCGGTTTGGGATCGATCCCTGTCAGTGAGCCCATTGCGCTATTTCTCGCTCCAGCCAGTGCACCACGACTGGTACATCAAAGGCCGTGGTATGTGCTATCCTGTCTGTGGGATGGTGCATAGAAAAGATCCCTTGCTGCTAATCGAAAAGAGTAGCCCATGAAGTGGCGAAAGCGGGTTTCCTCTCTCAATGTCTGTGTGGTCCTTAACCATATGTCTGACGCCATATAACCGTAAATAAAATGTGCTGAGTGCGTCATTAAATAAAACATTTCCTTGCTTCTTGTTAAACAGTCCGGGGAGAGGGACCTGTGAGGACGAAAATGTACGGTTTTGTACACTCATATATAAAAAAGATAAAAGAATATTGCGTGTGACCCACCGCTAGAGACTGCCCCGTTATTAGAGATTGTGCTCCTCATTCTAGATATCGTTCATACGGGCCTCCATTCCATGTAACCGGCCTCGGTGGCGTCGTGGTTAGGCCATCGGTCTACAGGCTGGTAGGTACTGGGTTCGGATCCCAGTCGAGGCATGGGATTTTTAATCCAGATACCGACTCCAAACCCTGAGTGAGTGCTCCGCAAGGCTCAGTGGGTAGGTATAAACCACTTGCAGCGACCAGTGATCCATAACTGGTTCAACAAAGGCCATGGTTTGTGCTATCCTGCCTGTGGGAAGCGCAAATAAAAGATCCCTTGCTGCTAATCGGAAGAGTAGCCCATGTAGTGGCGACAGCGGGTTTCCTCTAAAAAATCTGTGTGGTCCTTAACCATATGTCTGACGCCATATAACCGTAAATAAAATGTGTTGAGTGCGTCGTTAAATAAAACATTTCTTTCTTTCTTTCCATTCCATGTACGTTTACTTTAACTTTATATTGAATAATGAATTATATATATTATAAAAAAAGAATCTTATTTATTGGTTGATAATGAATACTTTGTAATACTAGAGCACAGGAATCATCACAATTCCTTTTAATGTTCTGAATACTGGTTACACAAGGAACGTTTCCAGATGAAAAACGTACATTTGTTAAATCACAGTTTTCTTCACAAAATAAAAAGTACGGCATTTATTAACTATAGTGCTGTCGGAAATAGAATAAAAATGATTTTCGTCGGAGATTTCTTACATATTAAACAGACAAGTAAATATTTTGTAAATATCTATTTAATTATGGTCTACCTAATTTAGCATTTACTTGTTTTGGCTCTCATTGATGTATAAGGTGGTGTTTATTCTTGAAATTAAAAGAAATATGTCAGTAAACAGATGATTTGTGCACTTTATTGGAACAGACTATAACAAAGTTTAGTCAACATGTGTCAATTTCATTGCCGTTACAATATGAGAGGGACCGTTTCAGGTAATGGTTTACCCCTATTCCTCTCCAAAACAAAATATTTGTAGACATTTATAAGTAACTTTTGAGCAAAACTGTCAAGAACCATTTTGAGTTCGTGATATATTTTCCGGTATTAAAGGTGCTATCTCAAAGTTGCATAATTACAGCTATTGCAAACCATGTTTTTATTAAATTTTGCTTTAACATTTAAAGACTATGTGCCCATAAATGATTATAGGAAATGATTTTATCTACTAGTAGAAAATACATTTTTATTGGAGAATCTTTATTACAAACAGATGCTCACATATAACTTCTGATATAGCACCTTTAAGTGGTTACAAGATAGTGTAAACTTCTACTGTATTTATATCGAATTTATAATCACTAAATATACTGGTCAAAATTATTAATTTATGCTGCATTTCAAAATAATCAGTTATCTTGCAGTTTTAAATTAAAAGTTTGTTTAAGGGTAAATTAAATTGACATATATCCATCAAAATGTGTTACAGTCTGTTCCAATAAAGGTCACAAATCTGTTTACAGACATCTTTATTTTAATTTCAAGAGTAAAGACCACCTTGTGCATCAATGAGAGCCCAAACAAGTAAATGCTAAATTAGGTAGAATATCATTAAATAGATATTTACAAAATATTTACTTGTCAGTTTAATATGAAAGAAATAATTGATGAAAATCATTTTTATTCTATTTCCAACACTACTTTAGACACTTGACATTGGGATAGATAGTAGCCTATTAATATTTTATTTGAATTTCACATGGTCAGATATGTTTTTCGTTCAGGGTCGTAGTGACTATAAATACCTCTGACTTCAGGAAGTCGTAATCTAGGTTGAGCATTTTCCAAAACTGATAAAAGTTTCTAGTTGCTTAGGTTAAATTTCAGTATGTTTCAAATCCGTGTATCATTAAAGGTTTTTATATTTACTTTAGAAGCTGTGTAACTGTCCGTTGTTGGTTACATGCAAATGTTGCGTTCTGCACTTGCCTGTATATCATAAAGACTTTATGTCTGTATCATGTTAAGACAAGATAGAATGTCATTCTCCAAGAACTCCGATTCAGTTTCATCTTTCTGTAGATCAATACTCACTAAATTGTTGATGAAAAGTAAGCCTGTATATGTGCAAAGAATACTGGGTCTACTAACCTATAATTTTATTAGGTTAATATGAAATATAAAGTACCTACTATGTCAGTAACAACAGAGATCTTTTCACCGCAAATCGTTTTCACCTATCTTCAACTGTTTTACACTAAATAAATATTTTTATCTGTGTACAGTGTTAAAGTCTGTACTGCCTGGACACCAAGAGCTTCCCATTCTGAATAGAGATCATTTGGTGGTCTCGCCCCTTTAATGTTTCCCAATATTAATGTACAATACATGAGTTTTTATGCACCAAATTTGTATCATATTAACGGAAAATGGTCCATCGGTTAACGGACAAGCGGAGTCTGACCACTAATATAAACGTGAGGTGCAAAGCTCTTCCTAACTACAAGTCCACTGCAACCAATATTCTTTAAAATAAGGATATGTACAGGATGCCAGTACTTTATATCACCCATCTTTACAGTTGTGTTGCGTTGGTAGCAATACCTGTGCCACAGGTAAAGGCTTATTTTGGTTTACGGCACCACTGCAGCATATTGGATGTCAAACATTTTATATTGTTTTTACATAGTCTTAAGAAAGGAAACCGCTACATTTTTCCATTGACAGAAAGGGATCTTTTATATGCACCATCCCACAGACAAGATAGCACATGCCACAGCTTTTGGTATACCAGTCGTAGTGCATTGGCTAGAGCGAGAAATATCCCAATGGGCCCACCGACGGGGATCGATCCTAAACCGACCGCGCATCAGGCTACACCCCGCCCTATGTGCCACAGGTATGACAATTGTGATTCTGGCCGCCTTCCTTGAGTCTCACTTCGTCGGCTTCCTCTGAAATAATTTGTTTATGTTTCTAACCATCCAACTTTCCTTATTACCTTCAGGGTTTTATCACCTATGTTTCTAGACTCCGATGATGGGCATCATTCCCCACCATTCTACAGAAAGAAATGTTTTATTTAACGACGCACTCAACACATTTTATTTACGGTTATATGGCGTCAGACATATGGTTAAGGACCACACAGATTTTGAGAGGAAACCCGCTGTCGCTACTACATGGGCTACTCTTTCCGATTAGCAGCAAGGGATCTTTTGTTTGCGTTTCCCACAGGCAGGATAGCACAAACCATGGCCTTTGTTGAACCAGTTATGGATCTCGTCCCAGCCACAATATATCCACAACTGGTATAACAAAGGCCATGGTATGTACTATCTTGTCTGTGGGATGGTGCATATAAAAGATCCCTTGCTGCTAATCGAAAAGAGTAGTCCATGAAGTGGCGACAGCGAGTTTCTTCTCTTTATATATGTGTGGTTCTTAACTATATGCCTGACGCCATATAACCGAAAATAAAATGTGTTTTGTTAAATTCCTAATGCAGCAAGGGTTTTTTTTATATGCACTTTCCCACAAACAGAAAAGCACATACCACGGCTTTTGATATACCAGTCGTGGTACACTGGCTGGAACGAGAAATAGCCCAATGGGCCTACCGACGGGGATCGATCCTAGACCGATCGCACATCAAGCAAGTGAAAAAAAAACACCTGATGGTCATTCACAAATGCTGTATGAATGGAATAATGAATACAAATAAACATTCTATCACATTTTTTATTTTATGTTTTATGCGAATTTGCTAAACGTTTTTTGCACAGTATATATTTGGTTTAAACAATATGTGTTTATATATTAACAGATTGGATTGGTCAACCGGCTATATAAAGACCTTCCCCTATATTATATACTCAAAAGACAAAAATTATTGTGACATGGATTGTTTGGAGTAATACATTAGTGAATGGATTTATGGATGTAAACCTGAGAAAATGTGCATGCAACAGCTCAAAGAAATGTAACCAAGCAGTTATTGCAGCGATTGCATGCAATGTGCAAGAAATGCTGTCCACTGTTCACCATAAAAAAGCCAGACATTCAGTCGTAAAGCATTGCCACTCTGTGCAGCCTTCAGAAATACAGAAGTCGGAAAAACGCCATTAATGAACTGTTTGATGCAGTTTCGTCATGCCACGCCTCGGTGAAAATGACAGGTGGCGAGTCATAGGGATGCTTGAATATAATATAACGCAATATAATTTGTTGGGGTTTTTTTTATTAAACGTGCATACAGAATCAGTTGAGACAACACCGTTTAAATTGAAACTTTTAATAAAATGATTTACAGATATGTATAAAAAAAAATCTAAAATATAAGATGCACAGGAAGCATGCTAACTTAAGAAATATGTATCATTTTACAGAGCTGGACGGTAATGAAATTTCAGGTTCGGTATCTGAATCAGTAGGCCCTATTTTTGCTGCGATTTACTTCGGTATAGCTATTCGGTATTGACACAATACCGATACCAATATCGAGAGCTATTTTTGGTATATTCTGCTTTAAATGCAGGCCCGAATTAAGTATCAACTGGGGTTGGGGTTTTTTTTCTCGATTCTGAGGAAGAACTATGTACATTCGCTCTTCTTTTCAGCCATTTTGCGTTCGTCGGATACATTGTTAGTGATTTACTAAATGGCGGGAAACATTTTTTCAATACCAAAAGTACGGCATTTTGATATTTGCTCGGTACAGTAAATCTGTATTGACATGATACAGATACCGAACTGTGTATACGGTATACCGTCCAGCTCTACAATGTTTAAACCCTGTTCATATCCAACGTGAGTCAACTGTTAATATAAATCGGTTTTAGCTGAAAAGACCTACATGTTTAGCTCGTATCAGTCTTCGTTTGCCATGTGGTGCATATATTTAAAGCTGAAGTTTGTTTTGTTTAACGACACAAGTAGAGCACATTGATTTATTAATCATCGGCTACTGGGTGTCAAAACATTTGGTAATTTTTACATTTAGTCTTGGCGAGGAAGCCCGCTAAATGTTTCCATTAGCAGCACGGGATCTTTTATATGCACCATACCACAGGATAGCACATACCACGGCCTTTGATATACCAGTTGTGGTGCACTGGTTGGAATGAGGAATAGCCCAATGGACCCACCGACGGGGACCGATCCTAGACCGACCGTGCATCAGGCCAGCACTTTGACCGTTGCCTATGTCTCGCCCTGAACTAGATGTAGATCCCACCCCCGCACAGAGCAAGATATACATTTAAACACTGTACTGAGCCAGTCTATGAATTTGTTCCCGACCCCCTCCCAAAGTACATTTAAAAGGTACCGAGCCAGTTTATGAATTTGTTCCCGACCCCCTCCCAAAGTACATTTAAAAGGTACCAAGCCAGTCTATGAATTTGTTCCCGACCCCCTCCGGAAGTACATTTAAAAGGTACCAAGCCAGTCTATGAATTTGTTCCCGACCCCCTCTGGAAGTACATTTAAAAGGTACCAAGCCAGTCTATGAATTTGTTGCACTGCACCAGCTTGTGCACGATGTGCTGCCAACAGTGGGGAGACATGGAGATACCGGACTGAGTCCAGTTACTCACGGGGTCGCACTTCCACCGACAGCAGGTGGCGCTGCTCATGTGCCTGGCCTTGCAGTGCTCGGCGTGTTCGACGAAGAAGCACTTGAGGATGTTCTGCACTTCCTCGTGCTGGGCGCCTCGCTCTTTGACGTCCGCCAGCTTCTTCAGCAGGGCCTGGCACGTCCTCCACGGAACCACGACGTCGCTGTCCGCGCTCGCGAACTCACGCATCTCCGGACCGTCCAGCTCCGTGAGACGTCTCGTGCAGGCGTCCTCCAGAGATGGGAGGCCGTACGTGCCCGCAAAGCCGAACCAGTCGCACAGGTCGGTGACTCGGACCTGACGTTTGTCCATGGCTGTGACGAGAACGTCCACGCAGCTGGATTTAACGTCGTCCATCTGATACTCGTGTGCGAGCGGGTAGACCTTCAAGGCGACGTCGTCTGACCGAAAAAAAAAAAAAGGAACGCAACATGGATAGATTCAACTGTGAAGATGGCATTAAAGAGACGGACCCTAGGTTTTTAAACACTACGACGTATTTTTCTTCTCTATTAAAGTCATTTTTGATCATTTAAATTAGATGTTCTTACAACCTGAAGTGGTTCTGGTCATCCAAGTTTTTGTAATACCTTAAAGGGACATTCCTGAGTATGCCGCATTGTAAGATGTTTCCGACTAATAAAATATTTCTACGATTAAACTTACATATTAACTATATTTTCTTGTTCAGAATATCAGTGTCTGTATATTCAATGTATTTCTGGTAGTCTTAATATTTGTAAGAAGCCCAAACTGGATTTCGTCTTCAAATAATTTCGTACGTACGGAAAAAATATATATTAGGAAATAAATGAAATTTAAACTAGTACAAATATTAGAACAAGCAGAAACACGTTTAATATACAGCCACTAATATTTTATGCAGAAAAATATATATTTGATATGCAATTACAGTCGTTAAAAAGTCTCTGTTAGTTGATAACATCTTAAACATTGCAGCAAACTCTGGAATGTCCCTTTAAAATGCATTTTTCACGATTCTAAAATCGCACATTCGTCTAAGAAGTAACGGATATCGAGACAAGTTCTAGTCATTTTTAGACGGTATTTCTGTTTAAACATCAGACTTTAGGTTCTCCCTGTTATAATCTTACCAAAATTTGCTGCAGGTTTGTAGATAAGTAATAAACTTAATGTTAATTTTCACGGGTTCAAACTATGGTTTGCGCATTTAACAAAAAAAAACGTTAAAACAGGCCCATAGTAACGATATATGGAGAGTGTGGGGTGAGGCACAAACTTGGTGCGGTTTACAGAGTTTAGTGGGGGTCACAAGTCATATTTAAACCTTTATTTATATAGTGGGGCAAAAAATATGTCCATTTCCATCCTCGAGTGGTGGGTCCTATGGACCTGTAAATGGACTCTTCCACGATGGCACTACGGAAATTGCCGTCATGCTCCCTACCTTTGCAGTAAAGCCCTCTAATTTCACCCCTATCTATCAACGGCAATGTATTGCCGCGCCTTTCGTCACCTCTTGCCGTCAATGGGTTACTAGTAGAAGACTGGGAGAGTATTCATGTATGTCAATAAAACAATATTCAATGAATCATTCAATGAATAATTAAACCACGTTCTATCAATCAGTTATAATATGGGATCTGTGAGGGGTGAGCTCATGATCCAATTGTAATTGTAAGGCGGTTGAAATACGAGCAAGTTAAAATTTTCATTGTTATTGGATGCGTATCCGTACTGGGGGATGGGGGAGAGGGAAGTCTGGCCCACTGTGTATGCCATGCGTACGGGGTGTGTGCAAAATATTTAGGTGTTTTTTTGTGTAAACCTATGATTTTAAAACAAACAAAAAAGAAGAAAAAAGTTTATATTCTAAGATTTATGTAATGTCAATACGTTTTACCATACCAAATATGATCAATGTGTATCACACATTTATTCACCAGTGAGCGAGACGTAACCCAGTGGTAAAGTGCTCGGTTTGGGATCGACACCCGTCGATGGACCCATTGGGTCATTTTTCATTCTAGCTAGTGCACCACGACTGGTATGTGCTATCCTGACTGTGGGATATTGCATATAAAAGATCCCTTGCGATATTAGGAAAAATGTCGCAGATTTTCTCTGGTGATTACGTGTCAAAATTATCAAATGTTTGACATCCAATAGCCGATGATTAATTAATGTGCTCCAGTGGTGTCGTTAAACAAAACAAACTTATTCGCCAGGCAGTTGGCTTACATTTTAGTCTTAGGACAGCATACAATTGTTTCATGATCTACAGCCCAAAGATAAAAAAAGAAGTTATTTTTTCAAAAATAAAAATCAGTTTACTCATACAGAGGGGGCCCCTGCGCGTGCTGTAACCTCACCGTGGTGCAGGGGTGTAACATTCTCTTTGAGAATGGGCCAATACAGCACAAATTGAAGTTTAGAGTAAAATTCGGTGTCCGTAAAATTCTGTGATATTTGTATTTGTATTTTTGCACAGTTCTTTACACTGTTTTTGTTTAAACCTTGAATTTTTATATTGATGTTGATCATCACTTTATTTATTTGCATTACCATAGTTTGACACCCAATAGCCGATGTATTTTTCGTGCTGGGGTGTCGTTAAACATTCATTCATTCATTCATACAGAGGGGAGCAGTATTTAGCTCAGTCGGCTGAGTGTTCACTTGATGTGCTTGCATCGCAGGATCGAACCACCTCGGTGGATCCATTCAACTGATTAGGTTTTTACTTGTTCAGACCAGTGCACCACAACTGGTCATAGGCCATGGTATGTGCTTTTCTGTCTGTGGGAAAATGCATATCAAAGATTCCTTGCTGCATTAGGAAAAATGTAGTGGATTTCCTCTGTTGACTACGTGTCACAATTACCGAATGTTCGACATCCAATAGAAGATGATTAATTAATCAATATCCTCTAGTTGTGTCGTTAAACAAAAACACTTTTTTTGTGTGTGAATTTGGCAATTGCTGTAGCCAGCTCTGAGACTATATACTTGTTCCTGTGAAATCGGTCTACCAGGTGGTAAATAGGCTGACCGTAAATATTGACATCTTTCTTTTAAAGTCAGTGGCGGGACGTAGTGCTGCTCAGTGGAAAAGTGCTCGCAGGGCTCAAAATCAGAGCGTCTAGATTATGCTAACCCCACTCCCATTGCAAGTGATATTTAATGTTGGATTAGTAAATAAATTCTCTTTTTTTTCATTCCCAGTCTCTTATTTACAATTAAAACAACACATGACAAGGGTAAAACATGGGCTGTGTACATACAAATAATAAAACACAATATAATAATTTAAGGTAGTGGCTTCCACCCCCACCCCCTCCCTCCATATCTATCTATCTGTCTATCTGTCTGTCTGTCTCTCTGTCTCTCTCTCTCTCTCTCTCTCTCTCTCTCTCTCTCTCTCTCTCTCATATACACACGCACACTGCACACACAATGCACACATTTCATCCTATGAACCACGTACATAAATATTTTTAAACACTCACATGAGATATATATAAACATAAGATGTACAAAGAAAGTTACCAAATTAGGTCTGTTCAAAGAGAGAATGATACACTGACCACTTGATGAAGAATTTATTAAGATTGTTAGTATTATTCTTTGAAGTATCCTATATTGGAACCATCTAAGTTTTATTTCTTGTGTGGTTACAAATGGTTTTAAGTAGATAAGTGCCAATTAAAGTCTAAAATAAAATAATTTTGATATTGCAGAATTTGGCTTGTGTATAATAATATAGTTTCGTCGTTTCGAATCATTTCTGATAGAACAAAGTTTTCATTGAACATAAGAATCACCTAAAGGAATATTTGTCTCTAGTTTATTTAGTTTCGTTTTCTTAAGGTAAGCCTCAAGTCGGTTAATAACTCATTGATATTCCAAAAAAGATACATTTAATTTGTATAAATTATTAAATGCTGTTAAAGTTAAAAAGTTGCCATATTCATCAATAAGATCACACATTTGAGAAATACTTTTCCCAAGCCACTTCTATTTTAAAAACGATTTGCTGTTAATTTTTATATTGGAATTATAAAAAATTGGTTCTGATAAGCTGTCTTCGAAAGATAAAAATTTAATTAATGATAAGTCACGGAATAAAATAATAAGTCTTTCCAAAATACTTTTTTTTTTTTTTTTAAACACAATTGGGGAAAATCATTATGTTACGGAGTTGTGGAAGGAAGAAAGGAAGGAAATGTTTTATTTAACGACGCACTCAACACATTTTATTTACGGTTATATGGCGTCAGACAAATGGTTACGGACCACACAGATATTGAGAGGAAACCTGCTGTTGCCACTTCATGGGCTACTCTTTTCGATTAGCAGCAAGGGATCTTTTATATGCACCATCGCAAAGACAGGATAACACATACCACGGTTTTTGATGTACCAGTTGTGGTGCACTGGCTGGAGCGAGAAATAGCCCAATGGGCCCACCAATGGGGATTGATCCCAGAACCGACCACGCATCAAGTGAATTCTTTACCTGCCCGCTGGAGTTGTGGAAAACAAGCAAAAAGAATAGGTTTCCATTTTGGATCTTTGGTTTCCAGTTTACGTAGACCAGTAATCTCAAAAGCTTTAACATAGTTAAATACATCTATCATTCCGAGACCTCCCTCATTAACAGGTTTACACGAAGTTGTTCTTTTTATCCTTTCTGGATTTTGATTCCATACAAATTTAAACAATATTCCGTGTAATTCTTTCTGAACTGTTTCTGATCGATTTGGTAATGTTCGAAGTACATGTAGATAACTCTGCTTAGATATTTTATTATAGTTATTCTTCCAAGGGCTGAATACTGAGCTACTGAGCTAAATTCTGCCCCCCGTTGCCTATAGAGCTATGCATTCTGAAGTACATAATATATAGGTGTCATGTACACTTATAATAGAGATATTTGTTTTGTTTAAATACACCATTAGAGCACACTGATTTATTCATCATCAGCTATTGGATATATATCAAACATTTGGTATTTTTCACATACTGTCTTAGACTAGAGAGGAACCCGTTACCTGATAAATTTTTCCATTAGTAGCAAAGGATCTTTTATAAATTATATGCACCATCTCAGAGATAGGATAGCACATACCACAGCTTTTGATATACCAGTCATGCAATCTAATTAAAATTAGCTCCACTATTACATGTGGATCTAACACCAGCCAGTTCATGTCCACCAATCAAAACCTTACTTGCAGAATCATGCCAGTGATTTTAAAATAATTTGAAAACATTCCAAATTATCCTGAGGGTATACGATATGTTTCGTGTGAATTACGAATGCCTTAAAACATGTTTTATTTTATAAAATAAATAATTTGTAATGTAAAACTGAAGACTGATTTAGTTAGGTTTTTTTTATAAATAAATAAATAATTTTTAATGTAAAATTGAAGATTGATAACCCACTCCATACGTATTGGTATGGTTCACTGTACTGCGGCCACTAAAATAGACTCGCCCGATATTTTTAGAATTTGTATGCTCCCAAATAACGTTATAAAAGGCGAAGTGTGATTGGTCAATATTTAAATTATTATTTACAGACGAAATGTTACCTGGACATTGGGGACTACGCAGTGTTGTTAGCAATCTGATTAAAATAAGTTCTACTGGTCTAAATAAGGCATTCGTAATTCACATGAAACATATCGTAGGCCTATACCCTCAGGATAATTCGGAATGTTTTCAAATTATGTATATATAGCAAGAGATATATTTCAGTAATATTGTTTAATAAACATTTAATAACATTAAATAAATGTTTAATAAACAGTTTATTATTATTTTCATAATGTCAAATCTTTGATGAACAATAAGCTGAAAAAAGTGTGGAATAACTAGAATACTGATAAGTACAAAGTAAAGTTTGTTTTGTTTAACAACACCACTAGAGCACATTAATTATCGGCTATTGGATGTTTAATATATTTCTCGTTCCAGTCAGTGCACTACGACTGCTATATCACAGTGACACTGGCCATGGTGCATATAAAAGATCCTGGAGATATGTTGTACAGTACTGTCAGTTATTTTGCTTTTTTCTCCGTTTACGAAAAAATATTAAAGTAACCGTTACGGGGCTATCAATTTTTACTGAGGGCTACTAGATTTTATAACCTGGTAGCTCAGGTGGGTCAAGGCCTGCACAAAATCAAAGTGGTCTCTCCAAATTACCAAATGCAGTGCTTCTAGATTATGGTAGCCCCACTCCTTTGGCTAGTGATATTCAATGTTGGGCTAGTAAATAACTACTGTTGCCATCCCCGATGGCTAGTGATTTGTTTTTTTCAAATGCTGCAGTTGTCTATTTTGTAAATATGAATATCCTTCCCCCACCCCAACCCACCAATGTTAGTGTTTTTTAAGCTCTAACTCCCTCATTAGGAGATATTTTTGATTATTACATTATTTAGTAAAATTGTAGTAACTTAAAGTAAAGTAGTGTATTTTTAATTGTGGCAAGTAAATGTTTTAAATATGTGCTATCCTGTCTATGGGATGATGCATACAGATATATATATACTAGTATTAGTAAACAGGTACAGAGATGAAAATTATTTCACTAGCCTGCCGGACCAGAACCAATTAAAATGTACTACCCTGCCAGAATTTATACTATTCCGCCAGCCTATAGAATGTGCACTAGTGGTGTCATTAAACAAAGCAAAGCTTCTTTTTTGAGTAACTTACAAGTTAGTTTTGTTCTGTTGCAACCAGGAACTAGTAACTGTAGTAAGGAGTGAACATCGTCAAAGTTTTTGTGCGGTAGGTCAATTATGTCCTTCGACTTCTCACAGAAATCTGACTCGAACATTTTCTCAAACACCGGGGACGCCATCATCAACACCGATCGGCTGACATGAAGACATTGCCCGTCGACTCTCAAAACTAAGTCTGTGTAGGACTTTGCTTTGGTAAAATCATACGTATCGTTGCTATCGGACATTTTAGCAGACTTAGAACCTGACGCCGATGCATGTTTTTGAAGAGTATCGTCGTGTATACGCTTTCGTGGACGAGGCATTTGTTTTCGTTCCAAAATCTCAACAATTATTTCGAAAAACTGCAATTAAAATAAGTCAGGAAGTAAACAGCAAGCGTCACCGTTTTCCTAAAATGTTACGCTTGTTCTGTAATTTATAAATTAATCAATTCCTCCTGCTTCAGAGGCTCCAACAAAAATAATAAAGAGGTCACTTGGCTAAGGTTATTTGGTACATGATTAAATGATCACTCGGAAGATAAGGCTAAGCGCTCTGGTTTTCTGTCCTGCTTTGGGATTTTTTGTGGTTTTGTTTTGTTTTCTTGGGTTGTTTTTTTTACCCGTCCGTTTAAAATCATCGGCAGTTAATCTACTAAACGCCGAGTTCACGGGTTACTGGGGCGGAGGCATTATTTTTCCAGGAAAGGCGTTCAGCGTTTAAAAAAGGGCACCTACAATATTCAGGAAGAGGTACAACCGTTAAAAGGGGCATCTAGAATACTCAACAGTGCTCGCTACCATTTCTTATCATGTTTATGTCCCGAGTGAAATATTTTTTCAGTTGTCAAGAGCTTTATATTACGAGGGACATAAACATGATACGAAATGGTAGCGAGTTTAATATCGTATTTCTTACCCATAATCGATTTTAATTTATATCACTCAACTCGTTTGGTTGACGTTCCTGTTAGGTTGTAGCGCGCCAATCACTTTGGTATGTACCAAGATATTTTTAACCAAATGGATAATAATTATTCATATATACCATTAATTAATCTCGCTTTTACTTAGCTCCTTGGCACCACCGTTCCCGTCACACACACACACACACACACACACACACACACACACACACACACACACATATAGACAGACAGAGAGAGAGACAGACAGACAGAGAGAGAGACAGACAGACAGAGAGAGAGACATACATAGAGAGACAGACAGACAGAGAGAGAGACATATATAGAGAGACAGACAGACAGAGAGAGAGAGAGAGAGAGAGAGAGAGAGAGAGACACAGAGAGAGACGCACATACATACAGAGAGACAGACAGACACAGAGAGAGAGACACACAGAGACAGAGAGAGAGAGACACACACACACAGAGAGAGAGACACACACACACACAGAGAGAGACACACACACACACACAGACAGACACACACAGACACACATTATTGTTCACAGTATTATAGTCCAGGAGCCAGGTCGATTTATCTATGTTGGAGAGTCAGGAAGGTTTGAACATTGATTCTGATGTAATAATATGTGTAGATTTCAGATCTGCAACTCTTACTTGCCTAAACCTGTACGTTAATTGGGAATTTGCATATTTTCAATGGCACGTCAAGGTCAATTTGTTTTCGATCTGCTGATACCCAAACACGCCAGTCCACGAGACAGACAGCAAATTTCAGTTATAGGGGAGATTAAACTCTTAAAAAACGTTTTTTGTGACGTTAAATATCCAAACTTTCCACTTTGATTTGCTGGATTTTCACAATTGGTCAATTTGACCTACATTTTCAAGGTCAAATGAAAGTCATTGTTTCTGAATATATAATATGCTGTAAATGACACAATTGATTGGTTTCTTTTCATTCTTTCCAATAATAATGATCAATAATTTTTTTTTTTATAAAATATCAATAATAAGTGTGATATGGTGGTTATGTAGATGGTTCAATGAAGTACTTTTAGGTACAAATCAAATGTATATATTGTCATATAATACTTTGTTTGGTCAATAATTAGGTCAACCATCCGTGACAGAGCGCGTTTAATGATTAGTTTGGGGTCATTTAAGGTCATTTGGGGTTATATTAGGAAAAAAATATTTTTTTACATTTTTCTGATCTTTGCGGGTAGGGCCTTTTACAAATATGCTACTTAAAATTCGCTTTTCATAAATAGATTATAATGGATCGTCATATATTACAATTTGCATGCAAACTATAGGGAAATATGATACACAAATCAACTGATCTCGAAATTATGTGTTTACTAATGTCTAAAACATATGTTAGAAATAATTAATGGTAGCTTTGTTAGAAATGGGTACCCATGCGTATTGATGTTTATACAGAGTAAGGTTTATGGTGAGGGTAGGAATCCACGCAAAATTTACCTGTATTGAGATCTGTTTAACGCAAGGTTTATGGTTAATGTAGGTTTCACACCATTGTGACATTTAAAGGTCACTTTAGGGATGATTTTAAATGTCAGTGCAAGTCAAAATCAATATTTTGGTTACATTGGTTTAATATCTATGAGAGTAAGTTTTTTTTTAAAGTGTTGTGTAAGGTTTACTCTTGATTATGACTAATTGATCAGTATATATTGCAATATTCATATAAACTAAGGGGAATCTGGAATGAATTTTAAAAACATTATTTAACAATATTCATTTCGTGTAACACATCCTTCCCCAAAAATCTTAATGCAGGTTTTAGACCACTATCAATTTAGAGAATCTTCACATGTACCAATATGTATGGTTGGATATAGGTCTTCCCACATATAACTCTCCTGACTCTCCGAAATAGATAAATCGACCTGGCTCCTGGACTATTAGTCTTATGTATTAATCTTATATGGACAGACAATACAATTTGCTGTCCATACCTGGTACTGTGATTGATATGCTAAGCCAGATGTAAATAATGTCTACGTTAACGGTAAAAAAATATATATGTTCTTGCCTGGGGCGGATCCAGCTTTTCTGATGAGTGGGGGGGGGGGGGGTCCAAGACAAAAAGGGCACCATAACATTATGAAAAGGCACTATTGAAAAATTACACACGGTTCACATGGACCATAATATAATAGTGCTACAACAGGGACGCTGGCAGACATATTCTACAGTGTTCTATATATTGACAGAATAAATAAATTTGTAAAAAACCTAAAAATCCTAAATAAAAGGGGCACTTCTCAACTTTGAGGGGGGTCCAGACCCCTTGGAACCCCCACCCCCACTAAATCAAGTTTTTATTGTTTTGCAGTGTGTAACAGCATTGTCTAATCTTTCCGTTAAACATAGATGTAAACAAACAGAACATGTAACCCTTTCTTGTAGGTGCATTATATTTAATCAATTTAGCTAATGTATTATGTATTTTTATTTTATTATATCAATTATATATTAGCATACCATACCTAACCTAACACAACTGAGGTGTAGCACAGTAATAAACACAAATCACCTCACACACCGCAGGAATGTGCTTTCCAAATTTATAAATAAATTTAATGCAGGGCCGGACCCAGAAGACCGGGGGGGGATAAAATGTCAAAGGCCACCAACATCAAATAATAATAAAAATGTTATTTAATTTGCCTCTAAATTGGGAACTCATACGTATATATATATATATATATATATATATATATATATATATATATATATATATATATATATATATATATATATATATATATATATAGTATATATATATGGATGGTGGTGCTAGGGGCTGGGGTTTGGGGGTGGTGTTTACATTTGTAATGCGAAAAACCAAAGGGCTATTGTTCGGACTCGTATGGGTTCAACCACTTTTTCATCCCGCAGACACAGCCCTGAATGTCCAAAATACGATAGCATTGCTTGGTCAATAACATCATTATTTCGATCTATGACTGCACGTGCTATTGTAGCAATGTGTAAACCACGTAAAATACAAGTTAGGTAGGGTATATAAATTCATTGAAAATGTATTAGTCGACATTCTTGTTATTGTTATTTGAGGAAAAATATGGGTAAATCGAAAAACACTTCAGTTGATGTAAAATCGTGTATTAAGGACGTTTTCGATTATTGTGAAGATGAATATCAGCGCGGTAGACCTAGGTATGCTTCTTATCAAATTGTCGATCGAGTTGCCGCTGCATTTAAAGTTTCGGTTTCAACAGTAAAAAGAACTGAAAAATCTAAGCTCTACGAATCCGAGCACAGAAATCACTGTTAAAAAACGCGACCGAAAACTCATCGATTTATTTGATAAAGATGTTATTAGACGACGAGTATACAGATTTTATAGAGAGGGCGAATTACCTGCATTACATAAGATTAACGTGGCTTTAAGGGAGGAATGTGGAATCAACATATCCATATCAACTTTACGAAGAACACTCCATGACCTCGATTTTAAATACCAACATATGTCTACAACCGGAAAAGTGATTTTTGAGGACGCCAATATATCAGACAGGAGACTGTCTTATCTCCATGAAATATCCAGTTTACGAGAACAGGGGTATTTAATAGAGTATCAAGATGAGACCTGGGTGAATGTCAACCACACAACATCCCACCACTGGACAGATATCCACCCGGGCACAAGTACCGCCAATCACCTGCCGAAATCAGACGCTGCTGATAGAGTTCCTAAACTCTGTTCGGTGACTGGGAAGGGAAAAAGACTTATTATTTGTCATGCTGGCTGTGATAAATATGGATTGATAGATGGCTGTGAATTGATCTTTGAGGCTAAAAAACACAGACGGAGACTATCATGGTGAGATGAATCATGACAATTTCATCAAATGGTTTGAAGAACAACTTATGCCTTCTCTACCAGAACCTTCTGTTATCGTCATGGATAACGCAAGCTACCACAACAAATTAACAGATTACACGATGTCCTGCACTAAACGCTAAAAAGGAAGAAATTCAGTCGTGGCTACGAAACAAAAATATACCTTTTGAGAGTAACATGACAAAGCCAGTTCTTTGTGAAATTGTGAAAAGTAACAAATGTGCACAGCAATTTGTTACTGATGATATTGCTGAACGCCATGGGCACTTGTGTCTCAGACTGACGCCAAGACATTCTGAACTCAATCCGATAGAACTGATCTGGAGTCAAGTCAAAGGGCACATAGCTCGTCATAATGATGGTAAAATGACCACGGTGCGGAGAGAACTTGCACATACATTGAACTCTGTCACACCTACACACTTCTCTGACGCAGTTAAACATGTAATAAAAATCGAAGAAGATTTTAGAAAACAAAATAGTTTTATAAGAAATAAAATACCCCCTGTGATAGTCCCCCTTAACGAAGATAGTGATGAAGAAATGAGTTCGTCGACTGATTAAGTTATTTCTCCATACCCATCAGGAGTGTTACTTTAATGTATGCATGAACTCTTTAACACCAAAAACTATTTATTTCCATATCATTCACTATCAAACGACCTAACAACCTATAAACTAATCGACTAGAAATGCATATAGACTACACATACATACGAGAGAAATGTTTATTTAACGACACACTCAACGCATTTGATATACGTTTATGTGGCGTCAGACAAAACGGTTAAGGAGCACAGGCTGGAACTAGACACAACTCAATGGGTCCACCATGTGGGATCGATCAGTCGACCTACCATGAGCGAAGGCTTTACCTCTGAGCTACGTCCCGCTCCATATACAAAAGAAGCCTTAAGTGGGGTTGGGGTTGTGCAGATGGTCACACCTCCACCAATCGCATGCATACCATATTCTTCTCTCTCTCTCTCCCTATAACCATATATTAAAATATGTTGAGTGCGTCGTTACATAAATAACGTCTCTCTCTCTCTCTCTTTCTCTCTCTCTCTCTCTCTCTCTCTCTCTCTCTCTCTCTCTCTGTCTCTCTGTCTCTCCCTTCAGCGCGCGCGCTTGTGTATTCCAAAATATAATTATAATATTTGATACATATTTTTTTTTCAAACTGAGGTTTTGTCACTTCAACTCCCCACCTGAATCCGCGCCTGCTTCATGTTTACAGATATTTTCTTAAATATAGGTCATACTACGATTTGTGCGGATAGGACGATAGAACCGAACATTAGTTTGAAACGCACTATAGAATGATGCTTTTGATATGCAAATGACCTTAGTTATTTATAGGAGAAATAACGTGCATTCCGAACACACAGAGATTTTTAAAAAGTGGAATTAAGTGCATTTTATATGATGATTTGTATATAAAACCTGTCGGGGTTTGGGTTTGTTTTCATGTAAATGCAAAGAAAACAAATATCGAATAGGAAATAAACGTAACATTTGCAAAAAACTGGATCTAAATAATTGAACAGGATAATAGTATTTCTTGTCATCCTGGTGTTTACAATACCACAAAATGCATTTTACATTTATTTGTTTTCAAACTCTCATTCCTCTAAGGAGTAACGGTTTTGGAGTCGAGTTTTAGTCTATTTTTAAGGATATTTCGCTGTTCCAATATCACAGACTCTTGTTTCACTGTGTTGGAAAACTGGGAACTATTTTCTCGTGCCCCTATCCAGAAAGGTTCAGGCACGTCCACCATGGATCCGCGTTCTGGCATCGTCAGCCCACGGTTCCATGGCGGTCACTGTGTTGTAACTTTAGCCAAATGTGTTACAGCTTTATAGATTAACTAAACATAAGCTGAGATTCCTTTTGTCCGGTTGCGTTTGCGGCTCCGTTTACGACTCCGTTTGCGGTTGCGTTTACAATACGTTTTGAGTTAATCCATTTGACGGCAAAGTATGCGTTTATACAGCCTTTTGGCAGAAAGTCATCATGGCGTCAACAATTACCGCACGGCAAAACGGATGAAACGCCCCACGGAGCGATTGAACTAAGCGCATGCGGTTTCGGATAACTAAACGCAAACGGACCGCACTAATGGAATCACTCTCACCTGGAACAAGCTGGCTTGATTAAACCGTGTAATTTATGGCTCTCTTGTTTAAATAAAAAATGAACACCTGAACGAGAAATAGCTCAATGGGCCCACCGACGGGGATCGATCCTAAACCGACCGCGCACCAAGAGGTGCTTTACCACTGGGCTAGGTCCCGCCCCTGCAGCTAACTTGGGTGACGCCGATTGTTAGTATCTGAACCTGTGTAGCCATGTGACGGAGTGCGCGCGCGCGTGCGTGTTTGTTTATATCAACACATGCATATGTTTGGGGGGTTTTAATTTTGTTTGTTGTTGTTTTGTTGTTGTTTTATTTTTAGTTACGTTTTACGACTATATGCTACAACCTAGACCTTTTCATGTTCGCGGTTACATCTGGCCTCAGACCACAATTAATTTCGCTATATGTTTCTATATAGCCTTAGTGGCTATAACATTTTTATTAATATCAGCAGGCCCGTGAAGTTTTGTATGTACCTTTGCCTGCATGGGGGACACATACCCTGAAAAGGACAACCCCTGTTGTCCAGCTCTTTCTCCCAGCATATTGGTTTAAACAGACACACCCTCTAAACCAGGCCGGAGTACACCAATTTTACACAAAAAGCACTACTTTTGCATGGGCCGGAATTACCACAAACAAGTCTTCAATGTCAACAAGTTACACATGTTTACAAACTACATGCTATCCCCTGTCACTTCAGTCAAACAGTTGCCACTTCATAGCTGTCTGCCATGAAATAATCACAGTCAAACAGCAGACTACTTGCGCGGTCAAACTTCCGGATTTCGGACAACCAAATGGGAAGATAACTGTAATCTGAGGCCATCTTTAGTTAAACTTATGTTATTTATACTTTTTTTCGTACGTACGAATTTATCTGTAGACAAAATCAAGTTTGGGCTTCTTACAAATATTATGACGACCAGAAACGCATTAAATATACAGACAATGATATTATTCTAAACAAGAAAATATATTTAATATGCAAGTTTAATCGTAGAAATATTTTATTGGTCGGAAACATCTTACAATGCAGCAAACTCGGGAATGTCCTTTTAAGTATGCTTTAGCCCTCACATATCACGTACATACAGGTTAGGCTCGGAGGTCACTGCCTGACCTAAATAGCTCAGCTCGCCGGGGCAAAGAAATGTCGATAACGATACCTATGTTAGATTACACCGTACTCGCTTATTCATGTACCTGTAAGGCTAGGATACACCATAGGTTATAAACTGGGAGTGGGTGAGGGGGAGCGGGGATTTATATATTCGATTTCCATCTGGAGGGGCAATACATTATCTTCACAATGGCGGGGGGGGGGGGGGCAGTATTCATTGCCCCTTCCCAGCCCCACCTCCCATCGCTTCATAATGTAAGCTGTTTTTAAAATATAACAAACGTCAAAACGTCCTGTATATAAAAGGAGATCTGTTGAACATGAGTAGCACTGAAACACGTTTTGGGGGCGAGTCGTGAGGATATTCGTGTGTGTTTTTATCGGAGGGAGGGTCTAGGATCGATCCCCGTCGGTATGCCCATTGGGCTATATCTCCTTCCAGCCAGTGCACCACGACAGCTGTATCAGAGGCGGTGGTATGTGTTATCCTGTCTGAGAAATGGTGCCTATAAAAGATCCCTTGCATGTAGTGTGTTTTTTATATAAAGATAATGAGAATGGTCATGATGTCATAATCCAATAGCTGATGTGTTCAATGTGTTCTAGTGGTGTCGTTAAACAAAATAAACTTTAACCTTTCTAACTTAACGATGGCAGAAAACAGTCCCTTTAAACTAAACGAGCACACCGAGAACCAGTCAAATAATTTGCGAACGTTTGCGTCGCTCGTTTTCGCTGAACGCAGCGCTGGTATTGTGTAGTTAGTACTAAACCAAATAATTTCCGGCTGGGTGAAAGTTGGAGGTGCAGCGAACTTTTGATAGAGAAGTTAACACCAAAAGTCCTGTGATTGGTGATAAATGTGAGTTTTTGGGTGTAAAAAAAAAGTTAGTTTCATCTTTTCAAAACATTTATGCAATTTTATTTCATCTAGTACCACTGTGTCAAGTAGCAAAAAAGAAAAAAAAAAGTGCTAAAATTTTGTGTAAAACATCTGGTTATGCCGACAATTAGTCATGAAAGGTACCATTTTGTTTACTTAATACTTTGAATTGGCGATTGTAGTACTGATACTTGTTGGTCATAGTTTTGTGGATATAGTGCATATACAGTAACGTACTCTTATAACGAACCGGAAGGGAACATAATAGTTAGTTATAGCAGTAGCTGATTGTATATATGTTCACAAGTTGGTTATTAATGTATATGGAGATAAAACGGGACTTTACGATCAGTTCGTTTTATGCATGTTTGTTATAAGTGTACTTTACTGTAGAGTTTTTAAACACAAATGTTAACATGGTCGCCTATGGCATTTTATTTGGTATAGTACAACCTGTAGTATGGTCTGCGCTGTGCTTTGTTCAGCAAAAGTCCTTGAACCTCGAGCATATTATTCAGATCACCAAGTCACCCAGCTGAATAATAAGCTGACGTCTGCAACTAAACGACTACTACTATAGGTGAGTGTTTTGGGGATTCCTCAAGGTGCTGTGGTGAAGGGTATGCGATAGTTTTAGCTCGAGTACTCCGACCGTAAAGTGTGGGGGGGGGGGGGGCGGGGGGCGGGACGTAGCCCAGTGGTAAGGCACTCGCTTGCTGCGCGGTCGGTTTGGGATCGATTCCCGTCGGTGGGCCCATTGGGCTATTTCTCGTTCCAGCCAGTGCACCACGACTGATATATCAAAGGCCGTGGTATCTGCCGATGATTATTAAATCAATGTGCTCTAGTGGTGTCGTTAAACAAAACAAATTTTAACTGACCATACGATAGGCCGAGTGTTCACTAGCCGTGGTCTGCTTACATCAAGTAAATAAACCACGGGCCAAAAGCGTACGAGACGGAGGGGGGGGGGGGCAGGGGGAACCTGGCATAGGCGTGCGGGCTATCATTTTTGTAGGGGGGCGGGGGGGGGGGGGGGGCAGCTGGTTTTTGCTCGAATTAAAAAAATATGTCCGAATCTGCATAACAACATTTATTCATATTAGCATTACTACCAAACAGATCTATAGGGCTGCAAACGAATCTCTATACATTTTTACATGGGTTACAACTAATTTTGAGGTTAGAATGATGGAAATACATGGTTAAAAGGTCTCAGGTTGGCGACAATGTTAATGTATGTGATTAAAAACACCATGATCCATACATATGAATACTCCAACCTCCCCGCCCCCCTAGTATTAAAGCGACAGACCCTAGTTTTTAAACACTAAGGTATATTTTTCACCTAGACCCTAGTTTCAACCCTAAAACAATGGGCAATTGGTTAATTTACAAACCTGTACAAATTTGGATGCAACAGAGTGTCAGAACCAGTGAGTTTGAAATACCCTTAAAAATAGACTAAAACGCGACTACATAACCGTTACTTCTCAGACGCACGTGCGTTTTTAAAAATATGAAAAATGCATTTTGTGGTATTAGAAAGACCAGTATGACCAGAAACACTTCGTTTGTATGGAAATGGATAATCTAAACAATAAAATATAAGTAGTGTTTGATTTCAGTGATCATAAACGGCTATAATTGTTAAAATTATGCCTTAAGTGTTTAAAAACTAGGGTCTGTCCCTTTAACTGAAGTGGGACCTGTCATGGCTCATTTTCGATATAACCGGATTTAAAAAAAAAAAAATTAATGTTAACATAGAAATGTAGTATTTAGTTTTACGGGTACCCGGAACATGTTTCAGGCACAAGTCTACTTGACACAGCGGTACTACATGTAGATGAAATAAAATTGTATCCATGTATTGCCAGATTCATTACCAAAATCAGGACTGGTTGTATTAACTGCTCTATTAAAAGTTGGGGTGCACCTTGAACTTTGACCCAGCCGTATGTTATTTAGTTTAGTGCTACCTTGTTTACCGTAACACAGACGGATGTTATTTGGTTAGCGCTACCTTGTGTGCACCTCGGACTTTGACCCAGCCGGATGTTATTTAGTTCAGTGCTACCTTGTTTACTTTAACACAGGCGGATGTTATTTGGTTTTATTACCCATATGGGCTCAAATATACGGGGTAATATTTTTTCGATCTCTGCACAGTGTGCAGATTGCTTCTACAGTCACTGATTGGCTGGCTTTAAAAAGACAAGATTTGATTGGCAATTACATACTGCCGGGACTACTTTTTGTTCATTCATGATTCCATTCATCGGTCAAACTATTACTACGAACTTCAAATATTTTTTTACGATACGAACATTCCTCGTAGTTCCTCGTAGCTCGTTAGTTATTCTCTAAAGCGCTACCTTGTTTGCACCTCGGACTTTGACCCAGTCGGATATTATATAGTTCAGTGCTACCTTGTTTACTTTAACACAGCCGGATGTTATTTGGTTAGCGCTACCTTGTGTGCACCTCGGACTTTCACCCAGCCGAATGTTATTTAGTTTAGTTTTACCGTGTGTGCACCTCGAACTTTGACCCAGTCGTATGTTAATTATTTTTGTTTATATATTAGCAGGGTTGAAAATAGCTCAAAACGAATCGAAGACATTGCATATATTTTTTAAATCTAGAAGTCGTCTGTTTATTGCAATGGATTGAATACGCCATAATTATCTAGTAGAGCTATTTGACAATTGTTATCCAATGTTATAGTAAAACGGAACCATATTTAATTACTTTACATTATTCTAGGACAAAATAAAAACAATCTAATTAAAATTAGCTCCACTATTACATGTGGATCTAAAGACAGCCAGTTGGAGCTCATGTCCACCAATCAAAACCTTACTTGCAGAATCCTGCCAGTGATTTAAAAATAATTTGAAAACATTCCGAATTATCCTGAGGGTATACGACATGTTTCGTGTGAATTACGAATGCCTTAAAACATGTTTTATTTTATAAAATAAATAATTTGTAATGTAAAACTGAAGACTGATTTAGTTTTGTTTTATTTTATAAATAAATAAATAATTTTTAATGTAAAACTGAAGACTGATAACCCACCCCGTACGTATTGGTATGGTTCGCTGTACTGCGGCCACTAAAATAGACTCGCCCGATATTTTTAGAATTTGTATACTCCCAATAACGTTATAAAAGGCGAAGTGTGATTGGTCGATATTTAAATTATTATTTACAGACGAAATGTTACCTGGACATTGGGGACTACGCAGTGTTGTTAGTTTTAAATCACTGGCAGGATTCTGCAAGTAAGGTTTTGATTGGTGGACATGAGCTCCAACTGGCTGTCTTTAGATCCACATGTAACAGTGGAGCTAATTTTAATTAGATTGAAATAAAAATTATCTTGTAGTTTTAAATCACACTAACAACAGTACATGCGCGCAGATAAAAATGCCAATTACATTTTCCATTACTACAGGGCTTATTTCAAAGGTCAGTCAATTGATTGTCGTTTTCCATATTGTTTTATGTTTAAGCGATTTGCATGAAATAAGAACAGATCAGATCTAAAGTGACACCAAGACATACATGACATAACCGTCCAAATGTTACTGTAATAAACAATAAGTACGTTTTTTAGCTTTGTAATATGATACATCATATATTTTGGTAAAATGTTGTTTTTTCTTGAGGGGGTTGTGTGGTTTTATTTTTGTCACAGATTTATTTTTCTTTCGATATTTTCGATACATCATATATTTTGGTAAAATGTTGTTTTTTTCTTGGGGGTTTTTGGTGCTTTTGTTTTTGTCACAGATTTATCTTTCTTTCGATTCTTTCGATATTTTATTAGTAGCCTACTAGAATTTACAATATCCAAATTAAACGTGTGCGTGCTTCGTCTGTATGAGGACAGCCACTCCCCAATCTAATTAAAATTAGCTCCACTATTACATGTGGATCTAAAGACAGCCAGTTGGAGCTCATGTCCACCAATCAAAACCGTACTTGCAGAATCCTGCCAGTGATTTAAAACTAACAACACTGCGTAGTCCCCAATGTCCAGGTAACATTTCGTCTGTAAATAATAATTTAAATATTGACCAATCACACTTCGCCTTTTATAACGTTATTTGGGAGCATACAAATTCTAAAAATATCGGGCGAGTCTATTTTAGTGGCTGCAGTACAGCGAACCATACCAATACGTACGGGGTGGGTTATCAGTCTTCAATTTTACATCAAAAATTATTTATTTATTTATAAAATTTAAAAAACTAAATCAGTCTTCAGTTTTACATTACAAATTATTTATTTTATAAAATAAAACATGTTTTAAGGCATTCGTAATTCACACGAAACATGTCGTATACCCTCAGGATAATTCGGAATGTTTTCAAATTATTTTTAAATCACTGGCAGGATTCTGCAAGTAAGGTTTTGATTGGTGGACATGAGCTCCAACTGGCTGTCTTTAGATCCACATGTAATAGTGGAGCTAATTTTAATTAGATTGGCCACTCCCAAGGAAATGTTATCCCTCTTGCATCGCCACAAAATTTATTTCATCCCTCTGGCATCGCAACAAAGAGGACTGCCATCCCAGACTAGTTCATATACGCGCAGTTCTACCTTTATTCTCTTTGTACTGCATTATTTTTTTATTTTTTTACTTCAGCGACAATGGTAGTCAAGCTAAATACCTTGGCTGTTCTAGTAGTTTGTCTTCACCCCCATATTAAAAAGAGATTTAATGTGTATAATTTAATGGTAATTTGTAAAGAAACATTTTTATTTATACTGAATTTCTTTTTTCAAAAAGCGTTCGTTATTTGAGTTATGGGTTTAAAACTTTTTAACATGTTTTTATATGAATTTTAACTTTATTCATTATGAAGTTACATGCCAATTCATCGGTTTCCTTTTGAAGCAAACGGTCTATGAGCAGATGGTTATTAGTCAACAAAGAACATTCTAGTTTTGAATTTGGCTGTGCAGTTAAATTTGAATGTGAAAATTGGAGGGCTAGTTGAATTTGAGAAGGGCCAGTAAGATTTTTCTTCAACTGGCTCTGCTGGCGACCATGGTTTTCATGTTAATTTTTAACACTGATAGCAGTGACCGCGTATCTGACTTCCACTGATGGTATGGGTCTTCATGACTTCGGCGCAGTTAGATAAACCAATTGTCTGTCTGTCTATTGTCTGGGAAGTCACATCTGACGCACTGCGTGGCCACAGATCAGAGTTATGCGACATTTAGTAGTTACAACACGTTTATTAGTAAGAACCGAACTCGAGGTTAACCCATCGGACATAAGGCTGGTAAGTACATGAATCGCAGCCCGGTACCGGCTCCCACCCAGAGCGAGTTTTAACGACTCAGTGGGTTGGTGTAAGACAACTACACCCTCTTCTTTATCACTAACAACTAACAACTATCCCACTGTTCAGGACAGACATCCCAGATAGCTGAAGTGTGTGCCCAGGACAGCGTGATTGAACCTTAATTGGATATAAACACAAAAATAAGCTGAAATGAAATGAACATTAGTAAGATCTAGTTATCTTCACATTTGGTTGACCAAAATCCGGAAATATATCTGCATAAGTAAGTAGATTGCTACAGCTGTTTGACTGTGCTCATTTTATGGCAGACAACTTTGAAATGGCAATTGTTAAACTGAAGTTTGCAAAGGTGTAACTTGCAATCTGATTAAAATTAGCTCTACTGGTCTACCAGTAGATGTAACAGCATTGCGTGGACTCCCATGTCCAGGTGACATTTCATCTATAAATAACAATTTAAATATCGACCAATTACACTTCGCCTTTTATAGCGTTATTCGGGAGCATACAAGTGCTAAAAATATCGGGCGAGACCATTTATGCAATAGGAGAACTTGTTGGTCTATGTCAACATTAAAAAACAGGGGGGGGTGCAGTAATAAACTCTGGATTGTATACTAGTATAAACAGATTTTAATGCTAAACCATCACGGTTTGTTTTGTGGGGGGTTTTTTGTTTGTTTTTTTATGAAACGAATTTTATATAAAATGTAATATTGAAATTAGTTTCCGGCGTACTTCGTAATTCACCCGAATCATTTCATATATCCTCGGCATAATCCCGAATGTTTTCAAATCACTGGCCCGAGTCAGGCCACTGGCATCCAGAGACGGGACTCGGGATAAACATGCTCGAAACCTTCGTTGTATATGAGCAGGAAAAAACCAAGATCAAATCACTGGCATGATTTTGCAAGTAAGGTTTTGATTGGTCGAATGAAAGATCAACTGGACATGAGGTCCAACGGGGTGCTGTTAGATCCACAGGTAATAGTAATTAACCAGTGGAGCTAATTTTAATTAGATTGTGTAACTTGTTATTAATAATTGCATTTTTTGTGGTAATTCCAACCCAAGGAAATATAGTACTAGTTGTTTGTGTGTAAAATAGGTGCACGTCGGCCAGGTTTAGTGGGTATGTTTTTATGAATGTGGACGACAAAACTGTATTCCCATATCAAAATCGTATCTCTGTACAAGATAGAGTCGAGAGGATGCTAGGCAAAATTGGGATTGCTTCCATGATCCACTGTCAGGTGCTCGTCCTTAAGAGGACTGCCACTCCCCTGGGTAATCCGTAACAGGGGGTGTAATCCAATGTCCTGGAGGAAGAAACTGGACAACAGGGGGTGTCCCTTTCAGAGTATTTTGCCTCCAGGTAGCCAATGGTGCATTTAAAAAAAAAATATATATATATAGATTAATAAAAGTGCCTTAAGTAGTACTAAACCAAATAACTTCCGACTGGGTCAAAGTTTGAAGTGCACCGAACATTTGATAGAGAAGTTAACATCACAAGTCCTGTGATTGGTGATAAATGTGAATGTGTTGGTTGTTAAAAAAAAAATAGTTTCATCTGGACAAAAAATGTATGCAGTTTCATTTCATCTAGTGCCACTGTGTCAAGTAGCCTTGTGCTTGAAACATGTATTGGGTACCTGTAAAACAAAAAAAGTACCAGTATTTAAATTGTGTTATAGACGCTATCCGTTATCTCTGAAATGAGCAGCTTGACCCCCCATTTTTCTGATTCACTTCAAGGTTGAGGGGTGGTAGTATTTATATCCGTTGTGTTTATGTCCATTGATACGCTGCATGTAGGAGATTTATCCGCATATGTTACTCTTGTCATCTATGGGATTTGATTTAGTAGTATACACCTTATAACACATAGAAACATATAGCGTAAATAATTGTGGTTTGTGGCCGTTTATCCCTCGACAACAGCGTTTCACACACGATAGTCAAAGTGGAGTCTTGGGTGACCGTCAGGGTCGGTTCCGGTACACTGACTTCCCCACTTAGCATCTCGTTGTGGCGGCGCAGCGACAACAAAAGGAGGCACCGGAAACTGGTCGGGTCTAGATGGTTCTTCCACCTCTGTGGAGCGGGACGTCGCCCTGTCGTAAAGCGCTCGCCTGATGCGTGATCAGTCTAGGGTCGACCCTTGTCGGTGGGACCATTGGGCTATTTCTCGTTCCATCCCGTGCACCATGCACCGTGCATAATTATTAAAGATCCCTTGCTATTAATGAAAAAATGTAGCGGGTTTCCTCTCAAAGATTATTATATCAAAATTACCAAATGTTTGACATCCAGTAACCGATGATTAATAAATTAATGTGCCCTAGTGGTGTCGTTAAACAAAACAAACTTTACTTTATAAAACTATTCGTCACAATGACCAAATAGCCGATGATTAATAAGCCAATCACGATGATTTTACGAAAATCTTGTATTATGTACATTCCCAGAACGGACATACCACGATCTGTGGTATACCAGCTATATAGAGCACCCGTAGAGAAAGGAAGAGGATCATTTCTCTCATCCGTGGGTATATAGCACAGAACAATCTCATGAAAGAAAGCTATGAGATAATTATACGACTCCATCGTATGTCGTCATGTGGGATAGAAAAAAAATACACCCTTGGTGGTGTAAAGATTTGACCCTGGGATTCGGCAAGCCTCGTCCCGGATCGAAATTTCCACCTGGGATTTGACAAGCCTCGTCCCGGATTGAAAGTTCCACCATCTCAGGTATGCTTTTTCCATTCCGCATATGATGGAGTCTTATATTAAAAGATCATAGACCCTGATGAAGTGAAACCAAGAAGCTAAAATTTAACTTGAAGAATCTGTTCTCTGCATTGCTTATTTATGAAAACTGTGAAGTTCTGTGTGAAAGCCTTATGAAAACTGTGAAGTTCTGTGTGAAAACCTTATGAAAACTGTGACGTTCTGTGTGAAAACCGTATGAAAACTGTGACGTTCTGTGTGAAAACCTTATGAAAACTGAAGTCCTGTGTGAAAGCCTTGTGAAAACTGCGACGTTCTGTGTGAAAACCTTGTGAAAACTGCGACGTTCTGTGTGAAAGCCTTGTGAAAACTGCGACGTTCTGTGTGAAAACCGTATGAAAACTGTGACGTTCTTTGTGAAAACCGTATGAAAACTGTGACGTTCTGTGTGAAAGCCTTATGAAAACTGTGACGTTCTGTGTGAAAACCTTATGAAAACTGTGACGTTCCGTGAAAACCGTATGAAAACTGACGTTCTTTGTGAAAACCTTGTGAAAACTGTGACGTTCTGTGTGAAAGCCTTGTGAAAACTGTGACGTTCTGTGTGAAAACCTTATGAAACTGTGATGTTCTGTGTGAAAACCTTGTGAAAAATGTGACGTTCTGTGTGAAAACCTTATGAAAACTGTGACGTTCTGTGTGAAAGCCGCTAGACTCTTCTTTCCCAGTTACACCTCTGACGGTGGCATATTTAATATTTATCCATGTGAGATTTTTAGAGTTGTCTCTAACGGTATGTTGTAAGTCTACGGGCATCTTACCCACTTACGATGCATTTGTGACAGGCATTATTGGGCCCCTTCGTCCAAATTTCTAGAATCAAAATGATCCCTTGCTATAAATGGGAAAATGTTGCTGGTTTCCTCTTTTACACAACGTTTCAGAATTAGTAAATGTTTAACATCCAATACATGATGATTAATAAATGAATGTGCTCTAGTGGTGTTGTTAAACAAAACAAACTTTGACTTTGGTAGGCCACACTTCGTGTTTGGAAAAATTGCAACTTTATTGTTTCTAGATCTCTAAAGTAGGCCACTAAACATTTTACACAAGTGTAGTGTGTGTTGGGGGAGGGGGTAGCGGCATACCCTGCACTAATTAGCGCATTTTTACAATTTATGATTTATTTAGAGTGATGATGTCACAAGATTATCCTCCAACCATCGCCGAGCTGACGACCCCGTGTTTCCTGGTTGATATACTGCGGGCCAAACTAAACGCAAGTCGTATGTTGGAGAGATGCGAGAATCTAGGAGTGCAGTTGAGACCGCACATGAAAACACACAAGACTGTGTAAGCGTCATTATATATGCGCTCGAAACGCGGCCGCTTGTTCTCCTGAACTCGCCTTTCTTTCCCTGACATTACTAGGTGAGGGGGGGGGGGGGGGGGCGTAGCCCAGTGGTAAAGCGGGATGTAGCCCAGTGGTAAAGCGGGACGTAGCCCAGCGGTAAAGCGGGACGTAGCCCAGCGGTAAAGCGGGACGTGGCTCAGTGGTAAAGCGGGACGTGGCTCAGTGGTAAAGCGTGACGTAGCCCAGTGGTAAAGCGGGACGTGGCCCAGTGGTAAAGCGGGACGTGGTAAAGCAGGACGTGGCCCAGTGGTAAAGCGGGACGGACGTGGCCCTGTCTGTGGGATGGTGCATGTATATTTAAGATCCCTTGCTATTTTTTGCATGCAGATGTTTACAGCATACCCTTATTTTAAGGTCATATTCTAATGTAGGCTTCTAGACTTGTTTCGTTAATGAGGAAACCTCTTATCCCATTTAGAAATGAAAATCCCTTCTTTCCTGTTCTCGCCATTTAAATTGATAGTATAACAACATCATTAACCTGTCAAAGCTACAAAGCAGGCTTCTCTTGTAAAAGGCAGTCGGCGGGACGTGGGTTAGTGGTACGACGCTCGCCTGATGCGCGATCGATCCAGGATCGATTCCTGTCGGTGGGCCCATTGGGCTATTTCTCGTTCCAGCCAGTGTTTCACAACTGGTGTAACAAAGGCTGTGCTATGTACTATCATGTCTGTGGAATTGTGCATATAAAAGATCCCTTGCTGCTAATCGAAAACTTACTTATTAACTGGTGTCCATATACCACTAGGGTTTCAAACACGTAATCGAAAAGAGTAGTCCATAAAGTGGCGACAGTGGGTTTCCTCTCTCAATATCTGTGTGGTCCTCAACCATATGTCCGACGCCATATAACCTTAAATATAAGGAAATAGTATTATTGTAATACGTATAATGATAGAGGGTGGCCATACCGCGACATATATTAAAGGGATATTCCTGAGTTTGCTGCATTGTAAGATGTTTCAGACTAATAAAATATTTCTACGATTAAACTTACATAGTAAATATATTTTCTTGTTTAGAATATCAGTTTCTGTATATTCAATGTGTTTCTGGTCGTCTTAATATTTGTAAGAAGCTTAAACTGAATTTTGTCTTCAAATAATTTCGAACGTACGAAAAAATCCTTTTCTAGAAAATAAAATGAAATTTAACCTAATACAAATATTAGAACGATCAGAAACACGTTTAATATACAGCCACTAATATTTTATTATGTAATTACAGTCGTCAAAATGTCTCTGTTAGTCGATAACATCTTAAAACATGCAGCACACTCACTTTAATATAAACATCTCTATTCGTATCTTGGAAAATTGTATACATTTTTTACTCATTTAATTCTGAGTTATTTGCAGAGAACTTGCATTACTCCAGACAGGAGGGAATAAAAGTCGGATTGTTGTGTCCACACTGAAGGAAGCAGAATTCTATGCCACTAACGGGTTTGATGATATTCTGTATGGATGTCCAATAACTGCGCATCACATACCAAGGTATCCTGTTGTTTCATTCTCTCTCTCTCTCTCTCTCTCTCTCTCTCTCTCTCTCTCTCTCTCTCTCTCTCTCTCTCTCTCTCTCTCTCTCATATAGATTTTCTGTCATATATATTTGTCACATGTATCATTGTTTGATTCTCTCTCTCTCTCTCTCTCTCTCTCTCTCTCTCTCTCTCTCTCTCTCTCTCTCTCTCTCTCTCTCTCTCTCTCTCTCTCTCTTCCCCCCGGGGGGTACAGCTATTGCTAGAGTCCGGGGGTACAGCTATTGCTAGTGTTCGGGGGCACAGTTGTTGCTAGAGTCCAGGGGTACAGCTAGTGCTAGAGTCCGGGGGTACAGCTATTGTTGTTGTTGTTATAGATGTACAAAACTGGCGGTCAGTCGCCAGCTCCACCTGCTGTATGACTCGCACGAGGCGATCAGCGCTCTCCACAACTCGCCTGTAGGAGACGGCAGGGCGTGGTCGGTGTTTCTGGCGGTGGACACGGGCAATGACAGAGGTGAGATGTAGACCATGGCTAGAGGACGCTCGAGCTATACACACTCTTATAAATATATATACACACGCATACACACATACATAGCCATTCACACACACACACACACACACACACACACACACACACACACAGACAGACAGACAGACAGACAGACACACATACATAGGAACAGACACACACAAACACACACAAACACACACACACATACACACACACATACATACATACATACATACATACACACACACACCCACACACATACAAACACACACACATATACATACACATACACACATATGCACACACACATGCACATACATACATACATACATAAACACACGCACACACACATACATACACACACACATACACACACACACATATATATATATATACATTGGGAAATGGATTGATGAATGGATGGATGGATGCACGCATCGAATGAATGGATGTAAAAAAAAAAGTAAATTTATATCATCAATAAGAAAAATGCGTAAGTTAAATTAAAACAGTGTAAATTAGCTGTTATCCGCGATCAAGGCTGTATCTTTGCACAATACAGAGACGAATGGGCATTTGGAGAAATATTGGGCGATTCCATGACATTGTGTCTAGTGTATGTATGAATGCATGTATGCATCCATGCATACGCGCGCGCGCGCGCGCGCGCGCGTGCGTGCGTGCGTGCGTGCGTGCGTGTGTGTGTGTGCGCGCGCGCGCGCGCGTGTGCATAAGCGTACGTAACTCGAATCACCTTCAGCCTTACCCCACATATCAACATCAATAAAGGGTAGGGCTGGAGGTGACTCGAGCTAAAGCGTACGAGGCAGGGCTGAAACAAATCCTCAAATTCGGGCAAAATGAGCTGGCCTGAAACCTTTTACGTTTTAACCGTGTATCGTCATCATTCTACCCACAATATTGGGTTTAATCCATGTAAACATGTCTTTAAAAAAAACATATTGTCCGCATTGCAGAGGGGGCACTCTGGAATAGCGATGAGGCGGTGCAGTTGGCTAAAGAAGCGGCTGAGAGTGAACATATCAGGTCAGTTGAACAGTTCAACTTGCCCACCTTTAAAGGGAGGATCTCACGGTAGCTGACCATACATATACACACACACACACACACACACACACACACACACACACACACACATATAGATAGAGAGAGAGAGAGAGAGAGAGAGAGAGAGAGAGAGAGAGAGAGAGAGAGAGAGAGTACTCGGCAATGCCGTTTATCTTACACTTGTGAATTGATGTTGTCCTTCCCGAGCCTTTGGCGAGATAAACGGTATTGCCGAGTAGCGAGTTGGGTATTCTATTTATTACCTATTTTGAATATTTATCACTTTATGGAATATTTTCGAACGATACTGTTGTTGAATTAGAGAATACTTAACGAGCTACGAGGCAATATCGATTATCTTCCACGAAGGATCGAGAAGGACGCATCAATTCACGAGTACAAGACAAACGGTATTGCCGAGTAGCGAGTTGGGTATTCAATTTAGTACACATTTTCAATATTTATTATTTTATGAAAGATTTTCGAACGATATTATTATTGAAAATAAGTTTGTAAGTTGAGAGCAAGAGACAGCGTTGCGTCATAGCTGTGACGTACGTATCGCTGATGACGTAAGTTAGTTTATTATCTACATGGTTCAACATAACTGGGTTCATAATAATCATACAAAACACACGTATAATAACAAGTGTAATGACGTAATATTGAGAAGCCTGTGTGTATCTGTGTCTGTGTCTGTGTGTCCGTATGTGTGTCGGTGTGTGTGTGTGTGTGTGTGTGTGTGTGTATGTGTATGTCTGTCTGTATGTGTGTCCGTGCATGTGTGTGTGTGTGTCTCTCGCTCTCTCTCTCTCTCTCTCTCTCTCTCTCTCTCTCTCTCTCTCTCTCTCTTTCTCTCTCTCTTTCTCTCTCTCTCGGTGTGTGTGGTGTGTGTGTGTGTGTGTGTGGTGTGTTGTTGTTGTCTATTATAATTAATTGTTGTTGGTTTTTCCTTGTATACCAGTTTCCAGGGCATCTATTCGCATGACGGCCACTCGTACAGATGTAGAGGAGTAGATGAGGTGAAGAAGTTAGCAGAAGAGACAGCCAATAAAATGTTGTTTCTTAAAAACAGGTAGTCAATAACATGTTGTTTTTTAAACCAGGTAGCCAATAACAGGTTGTTTCTTTAAACCAGGTAGCCAATAAAATGTTGTTTCTTAAAAACAGGTAGCCAATAAAATGTTGTTTCTTAAAATCAGGTAGCCAATAACATATTGTTTTTTAAAACCATGTAGCCAATAACAGGTTGTTTCTTAAAAACAGGTAGCCAATAAAATGTTGTTTCTTAAAAACACACCCCACTTATATTTCTCCTTTACCAAACATTTGAAGCTCATGATTTCATAATCAATAGGATAGAGCATTTCTGAACTCCCAGTCTGAAGGACAGTTGAAATTAGCGAGGGTACTAATTTAGAGCTTTTAATCAATTCTATAATAGATACAGATGGGTCGTACAAAAAATATTGAATACGACATAAATATAAATATTAATTTAAACCAATAAATTAAATAAGTATTAAAACGATTTCGAAAGGTCATAAATTGAAACCGGTTTACGCTAAAACCTGGGAATCTTTCGTTTTATATTTTGTTAGTTTTTGGCCAAATGTAAGACAAATGTGTGTCCGCAGGGCCCTCGCCCGCCCCCTCCCATTGGATATGCACCTAGATATGAAATTGTTCTGGACGTATATTCGTCAGTCAAAGTGCATGTATGCTTTAAATTTATATATATACTCAACAACGAAAGTTTAGCAAATATCTTTTATGACGTCTACTTTTGCCATGGTTGAATAACCGTGAAAGAAAACCAGGTCCTCCTGTTGTGTTGAAGCAAAGGTTGGTGAGTTTATGTTGTTTGTAAATGGTAAACATTTCAGATGTAAATACTAATTAATAAAAATAGGTTAATTTATAAATGTTATGTCTTTTCTTTTGACAATAGCTAAACTTTTGTTGTTGAGTATACATATATACTTTATTATGTGCCAGAATGTCTTGTCCGTCCATACAAATAAAATCCTTGGAATGATCCTGATCTTAGAGGTGTTACGGTAATATGCAGGCGGGAAACCACAGGAGTCGAGGGTGTCTGAGCCCTTTTGCTCTCTCTCTCTCTCTCTCTCTCTCTCTCTCTCTCTCTCTCTCTCTCTCTGTCCGTCTGTCTGTCTCTCTCTCTCTCTCTCTCTCTCTCTCTCTCTGTGTCCATCTCTCTCTCTCTGTCTTTCTGTCCATCTCTGTCTCTCTGTCTTTCTCTCTCTCTCTCCATCTCTCTCTCTCTCTCTCTCTCTCTCTCTCTCTCTCTCTCTCTTTGTGTCCATCTCTGTCTCTCCGTCTCTCTCTTTCTGTCTCTCTCTCTCCATTTCTCTCTCTCTGTCTCTGTCTCTCTCTCTCTCTCTCTCTCTCTCTCTCTCTCTCTGTGTCCATCTCTGTCTCTCTGTCTCTCTCTGTCTCTCTCTGTCCGTCTGTATGTCTGTCTGTCTGTCTGTCTGTCTGTCTGTCTGTCTGTCTGTCTCTCTCTCTCTCTCTCTCTCTCTCTCTCTCTCTTCTCTCTCTCTCTCTTTGTGTACATCTCTGTCTCTCTCTGTCCGTCTGTCTGTCTGTACCAATCTGTATTTTCAGACTTCTCAAAGAAGGAATCGATTGTGTCACTACTGGAGTCGGCTCAACGCCATCTTGTATCAATCCGCCGGATGTGTTCTCCTCATTATCCGTCTTCCACCCGGGAAACTATATTTTCTTTGGTGAGTGAGTGAAACTCTTTATCCGTGCCGATGTACCACGAAAGTTTCAGGCACGCTCATACCGGGCTTAACTTCCGACATCTTTGGTGCGCACATGAAGGAAGGTAATGTTTTATTTAACGACGCACTCGACACATTTTATTTACGGTTATATGGCGTCAGACATATGGTTAAGGACCACACAGATGTTGAGGGAGGAAACCCGCTGTCACCACTTCATGTGCTACTCTTTTCGATTAGCAGCAAGGGATCTTTCAAATGCACCATCCCACAGACAGGACAGTACATACCACAACCTTTGTTACACCAGTTGTGGAGCACTGGTTGGAGCGAGAAATAGCCCAATGGGGCCACAGACACCCTTCTCAAACCAAGTGTGCGTCCAGCAGTGTTCGTTGCTGTGGCAGTTCGGTGATGCAAGTGCAGAACTCGGATGTAGCGATCTTGTGCTGCAGTTGTTATGCGAGGTCTTCCACATCTGAACCAGTCTTCAGCTGATTGAAACTGCTGGTACCTGTCCCAGAGACGTGAAATGGTGCTCTGATGGACGTTCATGTGGCGTGCGACAGCTGACTGCGATTCACCTAACTGGAGGCGACCTATTGCAATGTTTCGATTCGGCAGGCTTAGTCTTGGCATCTTGTAACTCGTCTACGTCGAAATGGAAATGAGGCATAATTGCAGCTTTAAATACCCATCACTACCCCAATCTTTTCCCCGAGTTTCACGTGCATTCGCCAAAATCTGACCATTTCACGCCTATTTTCTGCAGTTGTCGCACAACGTGCGTTAAATTCGTTTTAGGGTGCATTTGGGCATGCTGTCCCATTCCAGGAACATTAACAAACATGGTCATTCAGCAACATTGTCCAAAAAACACGATATTTTGTAAAAGCAAACACTTTTCTTCTTTCCCTATCACCTATGCGTTTCATTTTTGACAGTATATATGAAAATATTATTTATATATAATTATGTAAAACCACAGTGTAAGGCGCTGTGGGTTGGGGGGGGTAAATATCTAGGAAATTTTAAAGCAAGTTTTATAAGCTTCTGTTGCAATGTTTTCAAATATGTTGTTAATTTTGTGCAATACTGGTTTGTTTATCACAGCTCCAGTCTGTTTCCATGGTTACACCACAGCGTTTGTTTTTCTACGTTCTTACTTAATCCTCTTCGTGTGCGGTTACACATAAGGTCGACACCAAAGAACGTCAATGTTCTCTGTCCGTTGCAAGCTGCGTCACCTAGCCCCAACTCCATCCAACAGCCTTCACCTCCCGCTCCACCGATCTTCTCCAGGTCTCCTTGGGTCTCCCTCTCACTCTCTTGCCGCCAGGCGTCCAGCGCACGGCCACTCTTGGGATGGATAACAGTGGCATTCTGCAGACGTGTCCAATCCATTTCCATCTATGGCGTTTAACCTCGAGAGAGGTCAAGTCAGGTCAGGTCATAGGGCTTTACGTGCACATTCAGAGCAAGCTGTTGTAGCCCACGCCTGTCTTGGGCACAAGAGCCGACCTCGGCCGGCTCCTCCGTCCAGGACAGGAAAGGTGTGGGGGAAGGAGGGACCGCAAGTGAGCACCAGCAGCCCGACCGTGGTCGGTAGCAGGCGGAGAAAGATGGGCCTGTCCTTTTATGGGGTTCCTTGTTTGTTTTGTCTTTCTAAATAATTAATTTTGGGTATGTTATGTTTGTGTTGTGTATGTTGTTGTTGCTGCTTACTTTCAAATCTGTTGTCTGGTTATTATTTTTGTTTTGCTTCTTATTTTTTTCTTCTCTTTTTTTTTTCATTTTTTTTTTGGGGGGGCGGGGGATTGCTTTTTATTTTGTTTTATTTTGTTTTGTTTTGGTTATTTTTTTTTGTCTTAACGATATTTTTATTATTATTACTATTTTATTATTATTATTATTGGCCCAAAAATGTCGATAATGTCAAAGATGGGGCTCTTAATCACTATCTTACAGATAATTTGTTTTAATATTGATTTTACACGGTAAAGAGGTCTCATGTTAGCTCATTTTGCACGAATATCTCTATAATTTGTGCCCGAATTTAAGCATTTGCTACAGCACTATTTGTTTTCTAATACGCCATACACTGTTTTGACCATGGCGTTTATTTTTGAATCTCGTTCCAGCCGTGGTGGTACTAAAGAAAAACAATATAGAGGGTTTCCACTAAGACTATAAGTCAAAACTTACCAAACAAATATTTGACATCCAATAGTCAAAAGATTGTTAAAGCTTGTTTTGTTTAACGACAACACTAGAGCACCTTGATTACTCAGACACAGAGTCTTAGAGAGGAAACCCGCTACATGTTTCTATTAATAGCAAGGGATATTTTATATGTACTTTCCCACAGACAAGAAAGCACATACCACGGTCTTTGACCAGTTGTGGGACATCCAGTAGACAATATTGAATAAATCAATATGTTCTAGTGGTGTCGTTAAAACAAAACAAACTTTTACATTGGAGAACTGTTGTTAATGACGAGAATACATGTGGTTTCAACTTGGCGGCAAGCCGTTTCTACAGAAGTACACCACAGAAAACGCCAGTCAGTTCTGAGTTACATGGGAGTGGACTGCCGACATCTCCAAAACATTGTACTACTGGAAACAATGTTATTATCAGCGAGCTGCTTTGTTTTGTAATAAACAAACTGGATGTATTACCGCATGATACCATTGTAAAATTGTGTTCTGATGTTTTTACAGATCACGAAGTTGAGGATGCTAAGACAATCTTATTTGACCTTTGCTATAAAACGGAAAGTTGTGGACGTATGATAAAACGAAAGGGTGTTGAAAAGAAAAAGAATAACATTCATGATATTTTGAATTTGCTGCATAACACTGAACCAGATGATGTACCATGCTTCGCTGCGAAAAATCTGAATAAACTGCCGCCAATTCTTTACAATCATATGGACATGGACATTATTTTGAAGGAATTTGAAATAATGAAAGGCAGTATTGCCTCTTTGCAAACAGCCCAGATGGCCACTGCTGAGATATGTCGAAGTACATTCCAGAATAAAAAAGATTGTGCATGTTCAGTGGGGTTGGCTGTCGATGTAAGCCAAGAAAATGATGAAGATACTGATATTGTGAGTTCTTCACCCGTGAACGATTGTGTACACGACAGTGGTTTAGAGGCGAAAACAGTCACACTTAGCGACATTAATATCTTGAAACAAAGCCAAAATGTAATAACAGAAAAGGAAGATGGTGAACTAGATGACAGCATAACACATGCAAAACAGCTAATACGAAATTGCAAAACCCCTAATAGGCAATCGAGCCCAGTACGACCAGATGAGCCTTTATCTCGTGTTACTAGGGAGATGTCTCAACACACAGGGACTGCACGCAGTTTTGCTGATATGGCTGCTGGATTGGCATTTAATGGCATGGAGCTGAATAGAGAAAAGAAAACAAGAAAAGCTGTTCCGCACAGAAGTGGTGTTGATTCAGAGGGATTTAAGTTTGTTGGTCCGAAGCGAAAAAAGCCGGTAGTAATAGGAACCGCACAGTCATCGGCACTGCGGGGAGTCAAATCTACACCGGTACCCGTTTTCGTAACCAGGTTAGCGCCGGGAACTAAGGAGTCGGACATACTTGATTACGTAAGGTCAGTGCTGGGGATTGATGTCTGGTGTGAAAAACTCAGAACACGATATTACACTTATTCGTCGTTTAAAATCCTTGTTGACTCCAAAAATATCGATAAACTAATGAGTCCTAACGTGTGGCCAGAAGAAGTTTTAGTTCGAAAGTTTTATGTGATAATACATTAGCAAATATCATGAAAGAAGAAATTAAGATATGCTCATACAACTGTCGGGTCTCTTAAAACATCGGCGCCAGATATTCATGAATTATGTGATGCTAATGATATATGTTTGTTGCAGGAGCACTGGTTAGCAGACTATGATTTGTCAAAACTCTCTTACATACACGATGATTTTTATGCTCGAGGGGGTATCTGCTATGGATACTAGCAGTAATCTACTAGCCGGACGTCCATATGGTGGAGTGGCTATTCTATGGAGGAAGACACTCGGCAGTTTAGTTAATGTGTGTACATATGACGATAGTAGAATAATAGGATTAGAATTAAATTGTGCATCATCGAAAGTACTTATCTTGTGTCTTTACTTACCGACTGATTCGCCTGAAAATTGGGAGGATTACGTCTCGTACCTTGGAAAATTGCATGCCATATCAGAGGAATCCAACACTCCAAATGTGTACATAGTCGGTGATTGGAATGCCAATATTAAGCGGCAGTCAAGGTTTGGTGCTGAATTATATAATATGTGTTCAGAACATGGTTATATATTATCGGATGCTGTTCTTTTAGGTACAGATACGTACACATATATTAGTGAGGCGCATGCGACAACGTCATGGCTAGACCACTGTTTGGCTACTACAGCTGCACACAATGCAATAACTAATATAAATATACTACATGACATTGCGCCATGGGATCATCTGCCATTACAATTCACCATCAGTGTGAACGGTTTGACCAAATGCAATTTAGCCAAAAATCACATACTGCCAAGAACGTCTGTAAACTGGTCAAAAGGTACTGCTAATGATATAAAAACGTATAGAGCTGAGTCAGATATTTCCTTGTCTCAAATCTTTTTTCCTAATGATGCAATTTCTTGTAAAACTCCAAACTGCAATATATCTGGTCATCTACATGGTATTGATAGTTTATATAATGAAATTGTTAATGCATTAAAATTGGTATCTCAACATTTGATTAAAGGTAATAGTGACAATCACAAAAATGTGCCTGGGTGGAATAACTACGTAAAAGATCTACATCTCATTGCTCGAGAGGCCTACTTGTTATGGCGAGACAATGGTAAACCTAGAACAGGACTTATATGTGAAACTATGAACGAAACACGTAGGCAGTTTAAATACGCTCTTAGAATGTGTCAAAATGAGAACGATAGAATGAAGGCAGATGCTATAGCACAAAATTTGACCGACATGAACTTTCGTGAATTTTGGAAAAATATTTCTACAGAAAATAATAAACGAACTCTATTGGCAACAACTGTGGATGGTGTGACCGGGGAAGAGAATATTGCAGGTTTGTTTAAAGAACATTATAAAGAACTTCTAAATTCTGTGACGGGTCAGCATCATCGAGCATATGTTGAAGAGTATATTGCTAATGATTCAAGTTATGTTGCTGAAATAAACGTAAATCCCAATGAGGTAATGGAGTTTGTTTTTAAACTTAGCAGTGGGAAATCAGCAGGGAATGACGGCCTCTCAGCGGAACACCTCCAATATGCGTCCAAGAAATTATTCGTTCTATTATCAGTTTGTTTCAGTGCCATGCTTGTACACGGACATGTATCTAGTAGTATGACAGATGTTATTCTTGTTCCTATTGTGAAAAACTAAACCGGAGACATAACAGATAAAGGCAATTACCGTCCAATTGCATTAGCAACTGTAATATCAAAAGTTATGGAACATGTACTGTTATCACGAACAGACCTGAGTACATCAGACTATCAGTTTGGTTTTAAAAGTGGGACATCCACCGATATGTGTTTATTTGCTTTTAAGGAAGTTATTAACGTTTACATTTCACAAGGTAGTCCTGTGTATGTTTGCTTTTTGGATGCGAAAAAAGCCTTTGAACGAGTAAATCACTGGACATTATATATGACACTTTTGAAAAAAGGCGTGTCTACTTTTGTAGTTCGCTTTCTCAAAGCATGGTATTTAACCCAATTGTTTAGTGTAAAATGGGGTGCATATATTTCCTGTAAGTTTAATGTAACAAATGGCGTCCGTCAAGGTGGGGTAATGTCACCCTTATTATTTAATATATATATTGATGACCTTAACCTACAGTTGTCAAAATGTGCAGTTGGGTGTAATGTTGGTGGGGTGTTTCTAAATAACTTCAGTTTTGCTGATGATATGTCACTTCTTTGCCCATCTATTTCTGCATTAAGAAAAATGTTAACGATTTGCGAGAAATTTGCAGAAGATTATGATATTATATATAATACAATGAAAACTGTTTGTATGTGTATTGAGCCAGAAACTCTGAAGTTGATCAATGTGCCTTCGATATATTTGTGTGGTGATGTACTGAAATTTGTTGACAATTATAAATATCTAGGTCATATTATATGCAAAAACATGAAAGACGATAAAGACATTAAACGACAGTATAGAGCCCTTTGTGTACGTGCAGACATGTTGTTGCGGCGATTTGCAAAATGTTCAGAATCTGTTAAAACACAATTATTTGTGAGTTATTGTAGTAATTTGTACGCGGGTGCATTATGGGTGAAATTTACGCAGGATACCATGAAGGATCTTAACATATGTTATAATAATGCATATCGATGGATGATCGGACAACGACGACCATACAGTGCCAGCAAGATGTTTGTCAGTCATCGAGTAAAAAGCTTTGGCGCTTTACTTCGCTCAACAGCATATTCGCTAAGAGCAGAATCGAAACAACTTCAAACGACCTACTTTCCCACCTGTGGTGTACAACTGTGTACGTCAAATCTGTATGTGTAAATCGCTGGCACAAGCTGCTGTATATTATGTAATCAGTTTTGTATGTGATGTTTATATATGTTCTATGGATCTCTGATCTGAAATAAAAATCTATTATTATTATTATTATTAAAGAGACCTTCCGTTCCTTTGTTTCGTAGACTACAACCAGCAGTTCATGCAGGTGTGTGGTTTTGAGGAGATAGCGTGCCGAGTAGCAACCCGGGTTATCAGTCACAGTGCGACAGGCGACCATCTACTGGTGGATTGCGGCTTCCTGGGACTCAGCCATGATGGTATTGCGATACAGCAGCAACTCCCGTATGGATTTTGTGCTTTCCAAGATCAGCCTAACCTAAGGTTAAAAAAATATATATATATAATAATAAAATATATATATATATATAGAGAGAGAGAGAGAGAGAGAGAGAGAGAGAGAGAGAGAGAGAGAGAGAGAGAGAGAGAGAGAGAGAGAGAGAGAGAGAGAGAGAGAGAGAGAGAGAGAGAGAGAGAGCGAGCGAGCGAGCGAGAGAGAGAGAGAGATACAGATAGATAGATAGATAATATATATATATATATATATATATATATATATATATATATATGTGTGTGTATATATGTATGTATGTATGTATGTATATGTATATGTATATGTGTGTGTGTGTGTGTGTGTGTGTGTGTGTGTGTGTGTACATATATACATTTATCATATAATATCTAAAAAAATTAATGCAATTAAAGTATGTGATATTTTGTAGATCAAATACAACTTTGTTAATTAGATGTAAATTAATCGAGGTCACGGCACCAGGTTTATTGACATTTAAGGAAACGTACTAGGGTGACACTCCATGATTGACGTATGCACTCATAGTCATCACGGGGCGCGACGTAGTCCAGTGGTAAGGCCCTCGCTTGAATCGCGGTCGGTGTAGGATCGATTCCCATCGGTGACCCCATTGGGCTATTTCTCTTTCCAGCCAGTGCTCCACAACTGGTATAACAAAGGCCGTGGTATGGACTATCCTGTCTGTGGGATGGTGCATATGAAAGATCCCTTGCTGCTAATCGAAAAGAGTAACCCATGAAGTGGCGACAGCAGGTTTCCTCTCTATATGTCTTGTGAACATTTTAGGCCCATTCTACCGAATTATTGACATCTAATCGCCGATGATTAATTGATCGATGTGTTCCAGTGGTGTCGTTAAACAAAGCAAACTGTAATTGTATAATGACAACAATTTTAAAAGAAATCGTATTTCTTTTGTTGCCCAGTATATATTCCTTCTCTATTGTTAATACAAATATTATGTCGCGACCTAGACGTTGTTCGTGTGTATTTCTCTATTTTAATCAGAATGGTGAGAATGACCCAGGAGTTGGGTAAAGTGGAAGACGTAAATGGAAAAGTGGATTTTGAGAAATACCCAATTGGAAAGATACTTTACATATACCCATGGCACGTGAGTACATTGTGTTTAAATGGTGCTCTCGGAGAATGCATTTTGGGTGTATTAGAAACACTAGGTTGACCAGAAACACTTCAGATGTATGGAAATGGTTAATATACTCTTCAAAAAAGTAGGGGAACTCTAATAAGAATTTACAATTGCCAAAATTGTAAGGTATATTAGCTGTGGGCATGGGCGTACGACCCGGGGGGTGAGGGGGGGAGTTGCCCCCCCCCCCCCCCAAATTCGGGCAAAACAGTGGGGGAAATTCGGGCAGTTTTTATCTGGGTAAAATATCGGGCAAATCAACCCCTTCAGCGCCCCTAAATCAAAGAGTCCACATACGCCCATGGCTGTGGGGAATGATTATATGATAATAGTTAATCAATTGGGCAAACATTACAACCAGTAGGTTTTATGACCATCAAAGATCCTGAAGGACGATTGGGGTCAGAAGTGAAATTTGAAATTCAAAAATTCAAACAATAAAAATGACTAAAAACAAACCAATAACAACTGTATGATCAACAGAATAATGTTTCACAGTGATGAATGGACCTTCCTGGATATTGTCAAAATCGAGAATGACACCCACGCACGTGTATGGGCAACTGCGTGATGCATGTGCAAACTATGGAATGTGTTTCGGTGTGTTGATAAACAGACCTGAACGTTCTTTACTAGGATGTCTGTGGTCAAAACGTATGTTCAGTCTAATAGTATATATTAACATTAATATTTCAGGTTCCCCTACTTTTCTGAAGAGTATATAAAGAATAAAGTAATGTCTGACTTCAAGTATCAAAAACTGCTTTACAGGTGCGTGTGCCGTGGGAGGCTTTAAGGAATCGAAAACCCTCCCTGCTCAAGCAAATTTTCTTTTTTCGGAATATATTTTCTGAGGGAAGCACCACTCGACCACCCTATAAACGTAGGTCGCCACAGTCTAGACCCCCCCCCCCCCACACACACACACACACATAAACACACACATATACACATACACACACATACACACACAGACACATACACACATACATATGCACACACACATAAACACACATACACATATACACATACACACACATACACATACATACACACATACATACATACATACACATATACACATACACACACATACACACACATACACATATATACACACATACACACACACATATATACATACACACACACATACACATACACACACACATACACACACACACAGATACACACATGCACACACATATACACACACATACACACACATACACATACAAATACACACACAAATACACACACACACACACATACACATATACGTACACACACACACGGAGACACACACATACACACACATACACAAACACACACATACACATACATACACGCATACACACACACACATAGAGACACACACATACACACACACAACACACACATACACATACATACAACACACACATACACATAAACACACATACACACAACACACACACATAGACACACACACAGACACACACATATATACACACACATACACACACATACACACACACACACACATATATACACACACACTCCACACACATACACACACACACTCACACACACAACACACAACACCCACCCACACATACAGACACACACACATACACACACACATACACACACATACAGACACACACACATACACACACACATACACACACACACATACACACACACATACACACACACATACACACATACACACATACATACACACACACATACACACACACACACACACACATACACACACACACACACACACATACACACACACACACACACACACACACATACACACACCATACACCATTGCTCAAATCCCTGCACACGCGCCTGCTTTAATGGTAAAAAATACGTTGGTGTGTTTACAAAGTAGGGTTTCTGAATTTAAAATGTGTTCTTTGGGTGGGATTTAGCTCGGTCGGTTGAGTGCTCGACTGAGGTGTTTGCGTCGAAGGATCGAACCACGTCGGTGGATCCATTCAACTGATTGGTGTTTTTCTTGTTCCAGCCAGGGGACCAAAGCTGGTCAAAGGCCGTTGTATGTGTTTTTCTTGTTCCAGCCAGGGGACCACAGCTGGTCAAAGGCCGTTGTATGTGTTTTTCTTGTTCCAGCCAGGGGACCACAACTGGTCAAAGGCCGTTGTATGTGTTTTTCTTGTTCCAGCCAGGGGACCACAGCTGGTCAAAGGCCGTTGTATGTGTTTTTTCTTGTTCCAGCCAGGGGACCACAGCTGGTCAAAGGCCGTTGTATGTGTTTTTCTTGTTCCAGCCAGGGGACCACAGGGTCAAAGGCCGTTGTATGTGTTTTTCTTGTTCCAGCCAGGGGACCACAGCTGGTCAAAGGCCGTTGTATGTGTTTTTCTTCCAGTTCCAGCCAGGGGACCACAGCTGGTCAAAGGCCGTTGTATGTGTTTTTCTTGTTCCAGCCAGGGGACCACAGCCAGGGGACTGGTCAAAGGCCGTTGTATGTGTTTTTCTTGTTCCAGCCAGGGGACCACAGCTGGTCAAAGGCCGTTGTATGTGTTTTTCTTGTTCCAGCCAGGGGACCACAACTGGTCAAAGGCCGTTGTATGTGTTTTTCTTGTTCCAGCCAGGGGACCACAGCTGGTCAAAGGCCGTTGTATGTGTTTTTCTTGTTCCAGCCAGGGGACCACAGCTGGTCAAAGGCAGCTTGTCTTGTTCCAGCCAGGGGACCACAGCTGGTCAAAGGCCGTTGTATGTGTTTTTCTTGTTCCAGCCAGGGGACCACAGCTGGTCAAAGGTCGTTGTATGTGTTTTTCTTGTTCCAGCCAGGGGACCACAGCTGGTCAAAGGCCGTTGTATGTGTTTTTCTTGTTCCAGCCAGGGGACCACAGCTGGTCAAAGGCCGTTGTATGTGTTTTTCCTGTCTGTGGGGAAGTGCATATAAAAGATCCCTTGCTACTAATGAAAAACATGTAGCGGGTTTCCTCTCTAAAACTATATGTCAGAGTTACCCAATGTTTAACATCCAATAGCCGATGATTAATTAATCAATGTGTTCTAGTCGTGTCGTTAAACAAAAGCAAAAACAAATTAATGTGTTGAGTGTGTCGTTAAATAAAACACTTCATTCCTTTCTTTTATATACATATTTTTTCGTTCCAACCAGTGCAAGTCCGTGATATGTGCTATCCTGTCTATGGGATGGTGCATATAAAAGATCCCTTGCAACTAATGGAAAAAAATGTAGCGGGTTTCTTCTCTAAGACTCTATGTCAGAGTTTGACATCCAACAGCCGATGATTAATTAATCAATGTACTCTAGTGGTGTCGTTGAATGTGTCGTTAAATAAAACACTTCTTTCCTTTCTTTTTTTTCAAATTGTTTTTTGATTTTAATTTTTCAGTCTTGTGCTACAGCTGCGATGTATTCGGAGTATTTCGTCCACGAAGGCGACGCGGTGGTCGGAGTGTACAAACCAACGCGAGGATGGTGATAAACGACATATGTAAACACATATGTCAACAAAAACAAACGGAACAGATAAACAAGTCGCCGAAGGCTCTATGTCCCCTCAGCTCTGTGTTCAATCAGCTCTGTGTTCCCTCAGCTCTGTGTTCCCTCAGCTCTATGTTCCCTCAGCTCTGTTTTCCCTCAGCGTGTTCCCTCAACTCCGTGTTCCCTCAGCTCTGTGTTCCCTCAGCTCTGTGTTCCCTCAGCTCCGTGTTCCCTCAACTCCGTGTTCCCTCAGCTCTGTGTTCCCTCAGCTCCATGTTCCCTCAGCTGTACCACAACTGGTATATCAAAGGCCGTGGTATGTACTACCCTGCCTATGGGATGGTGCATATAAAAGATCCCTTGCTGCTAATCGGAGAGTAGCCCATGAAGTGGCGACAGCGGGTTTCTTCTCTCAATATCTGTGGTCCTTAACCATATGTCTGACGCCATATAACCGTAAATAAAATGTGTTGAGTGCGTCGTTAAATAAAACATTTCTTTTTTTTCTTCTTTTTTTTGTTTGAGTCCGGTAGGAGACGTGATTGTCTTGCTTTAGCTGTCAGGGTCGTAGCTAGCAGGTGGGTGAGGGTGGCAAAGGGGCAGTTTCCCCCAAATATTAAAAATCGTTTTACTGGTTATTGATATCGACGTTTTAAGTATGAAATCTTCCTGAAATGCCTCTAGATTTCAGTATTTCCCTAGTGTCTTGCGCCTTCCGTGCTCTTTCATTCCATGAATTCATCTCCTCCCCCCCCCCCCCCCCCCCCCCCCCCAAACACACACACACACACGCACAATCCCAGCTACGGCCCTGACTGTTCTCTGGGAATGATCGCTGCGAATAACCGACTCACCAACATTGAAATGACCCTTACTTGCACTGGCTGACGACCTTTACAGGAGCGATCCTAACAATTTGTTATGTAACAAAAACGTAAGTAGAGATGTTTATTTAGTCCACTGCGTCGGGCCATTTTAACCTCGAGCTTCTGAAGAACAACATAACAAGTTTTAAAGGGACATTCCTGAGTTTGCTGCATTGTAAGATGTTTCCGACAAATAAAACATTTCTACGATTAAACTTACATATTAAATACATTTTCTTGTTTAGAATATCAGTGTCTGTATATGCAATGTGTAATTACAATTTTAAAAAGTCTTTGTTAGTCGATAACATCTTAAAAAGTGCAGCAAACTCAGGAATGTCCCTTTAACCTTATGCATAAAATGACCGGCCTCGGTGGTGTCGTGGTTAACCCATCGGACATAAGACAGGGTTCGCAGCCCGGTACCGGCTTCCGCCCAGAGCGAGTTCTTAATGGCTCAGTGGGTAGGTGTAAGGCCACTACACCCTCTTCTTTCTCACTGACCACTGACAAGTAACAACTAACCCACTATCCTGGACAGGCAACCCGGATAGCTGAGGTATGTGCCCAGGACAGCGTGCTTGAACCTTAATTGGATATAAGCACGAAAATACGTTGAAATGAAAAATGCATAAAATGATTGAATAAAAATGTTTTAAAACACTGTTCGATTATTCAAAATAGGGAGCCGTTAAACAGCGCGTAACATGTTGCGTTTCAATACCTCGAGATCTTGTAGTAAAGTATAATAATTTTACAAGCACAAAAAAAAATGAAATATAAAAATAAAAACATACCTTACGCAGGGCTCAAATTTAATGTAGGCACCGACGACAATTGCCATATTCGAGATATAAATTGCCGTGGGTCGGTAGCATCAACGACGGCACGCTAAAAAGTTATACCTGTCACGAAAGCTTCTCGATGATGGTAAAAATATGCACACCTGGTGTACTTTAGCAACCCTCCACCCCACCCCACCCCACCCACCCAAAAAAGTCGGGCTTTGGTTAGACCAATGTTCCAGAATTGCGGCAATGCGGCTTTTTTGTTTTGCTTTTTTGTTTGCTTTTTTTTAAAGCATGAATTGCATAGAAAAGGTAAGTATATTTGATATCGAAATAAGGGGCATATTTAATTTGAAATCAGAATGCACGTCCTAATTCATGCGCGATGGCATTTTGGCAAATTGACGTCATACCGCGTGAAATTAAAAGAAAACAAAAATGTTGACGCGCGAAGGTCAAAATCGACGTGCGTGCTGAAGAGAGACCATACATTTATTTTGTTTGGCCTTATCATATATACATCTCGGGGTTTAACGTGTACAGTGGTAGTGCGCTCGTTAAATAAAACATTTCTTGCTTTTTTTATTTCCATTAAAAATAAATATAATTTTTATTTTTAATACAAATAATCATATTAATATACTTACCTTTCTTTGATAACCAATAGCCGATCAGTATCTTTTGTGCTGGGGCGTTCAGTGGCGGATCCAGAAATCTCATTTGAGGGGGTACCCAATGAGGCGGAATGCCAAGGGAACTTTGGGAGAGGTTTGAAGAGGGGTCGTAAAAAAATTTAAAATTAATATATAATAAAGTTACAACTCACAAAATTTAGGGGGACCATGGTCCCTCCCAGATCCGCCTCTGGCGTTATCAAACATTCATTCATTCTCGTTTTTCTTTATGAACAAATATGAGAAGCAACTATCAAGTTAAATTTTAGACGGAGGATTATATACCGTTAGGCTTTTAGTTTGTGTTCATATGACTTTAAAAAAACGGGTATCCAGGCGCGGATGCAGGATTTCTGAAAGGGGAGGTCCAAATGTGATGACTGATCTCTCCTTTTACACAGCGCGCCTCTTACAGCTTAAAAGTAATGGTCGGTTTTCAAAAAGGGGGGTCTGAACCCCCCACCCCCACCCCGGATCCGCTACTGGTATCGAATAGGTATTAAAAGTAAACGTACTACAAGTCGTAGGGATCATCCTACTGAATATGCCAGTATCGGAACTACAACCAATACAAAGTTTCAATAAGGCAACACGAGTTATTCCTCTTGTACAATATACGCTGGGAATTTAAGGTTCTAGTAGATCAAATCAATTCTTATTGCCGATAATGTTAACGTTTACTAATAAAACTGATATAAGCAGCGTATCAACACACCCAGGAAGTACATCGGCACCTCACATCTATTCTATCTGCAAGAAACTGGGGGGGGGGGGGGGGGGGGGGTCACATACCATTTAAGAGATTTAATTAATGTTTTTAATAGCAACCGTCATTTTTGCTGAAAATTGCAGTTCCATTTTTGGGAGTACCCCGCATTAAGTTTCAACTTGTTGTATATACTGCATAACAACTATGTAAAAAATAAAAGTGTATTTGTTTATTGTCAATGGATAATAGTATTTGCACAAATAATCAATGTCACATATTAAAGAAATAAATGTTTTATTTAACGACGCACTCAACACATTTTTTATTTACGGTTATATGGCGTCAGACATATGGTTAAGGACCATACAGATTTTGAGAGCAAACCCGCTGTCCCCACTTTATCAGCTACTCTTTTCGATTAGCAGCAAGGGATCTTTTATTTGCGCTTCCCACAGGCAGGATAGCACAAACCATGGCCTTTGTTGAACCATTTATGGATCACTGGTCGGTGCAAGTGGTTTACACCTATCCACTGAGCCTTGCGGAGCACTCACTCAGGGATTGGAGTCGGTATCTGGATTAAAAATCCCATTCCTCGACTGGGATCCGAACCCAGTACCTACCAGCCTGTTGACCAATGGCCTAACAACGACGCCACCGAGGCCGGTGTCACATATTACTACCAATTTTTATTTGACGGTGCACCTCGAACTTTGACACGAAACTCTCTTCTTTGGTACTTTGCATTCTTAATAAAGAAAGAAGGCGACATATACCATTTTGAAGCTCGGGTGATCAGTATTTTTGTTTTAATGTTTGCTGTCACTGTTTAAGGACATCTTCAAGGTCAAAGGTCAAGAATTGTCAAATACAGCTTCTGGGGTTTTATATCAGTGCCAGTCATATACATGTTTCATTAAAATAATATGACATATAATATTTACTTTATTTATGTGCTAATTTGTCTGTGGGATGGTGCATATAAAAGATCCTTTGCTGCTAACGGGAAAATGTAGCGGGTTTCCTCTGATGACTACGAGTCAGAATTACCAAATGTTTGACATCCAATAGCCGATGACTAACTAATCTATTTGTGCTGTAGAGTTGTCCCTGAACTAAACAAACTTTAACTTTACTAGCATTTGAAGGCGGAGACACCCAGACGTTCAATTATACATCTTCCTCATTAATAAAAACAAAAAGGTTGGGCCTTTGAAAAGGGCCTCTCTCTCTCTCTCGCCCTCCCTCCTCCAACTTCCTCTCTTCCTCCTCTCTCTCTCTCTCTCTCTCACCCTCCCTCTTCCCTTCTCTCCCTCCTCCTCTCCCTCTTGCTCCAACTCTCTCTCTCCCTCGTCTCCCTCTCCTGCCCGCTCCTCCCCTCTCCTCTCTCTCTCGTGATGTTCTCTCTCTCTCTCTCTCTCTCTCTCTCTCTCTCTCTCTCTCTCTCTCTCTCTCTCTCTCTCTCCTCTCCTCCCTCCCTCCCTCCCTCCCCCTCTCTCTCTCTCTCTCTCTCTCTCTCTCTCTCTCTCTCTCTCTCTCTCTCTCTCTCTCTCTCTCTCTCTCTCTCTCTCTCTCTCTCGTGTGGGGTCATCATTTTTGTTGGGTGTTTTCGTGGTGTTTTCCGGTTCATTTACCTAGATGGTTTGACCTCCAGTATTTCTTTTACAGCTGACCGAAAAAAAACCCATCCGTAAACATAGAAAGATAAACACAAATATAAGGGTAAACATTGTATGCAAAACAAATGACGTACAGTGTTATTAACTCATCGGGAGGGAGGGGGGATGGATGGATGGATGGATGGATGGATAGATAATATTCGAAAGCTATTTTGTTCTGGGGGTCCTTTGGAGAAAATTACTATTAATGAGAAGGATAATGCAGTTTCCTTAAATTCTAAAACTCGGTCCTGTATGATGTCTGCCACCTGCATTCAGTCAGGAATATAAAGCATGAATCGAGTATTTGTAGTGACGAAATGCCGGTGGCTGAAATTTATTAAAAGGGAATGGGTTCATCTACATTAATCAATATGTTGATATCAAATCCTATAAACAGGAATTAAAAAAAGCAAATATGCGGTCAATTCATACGACAGTGATTTCTCGGATAATACAAACTCGTCTAAAGGCAGGCACGGCGGACGCTAGTGGGACACTCGAGGGACTGACCGAGATCGAGGGCGCAAAGTAAAGTTTCTAGGGGGTCGTGGGGTAAGCTCCCTCATAAAATTTTGAAAACTAGATGTCCTGAAATAGAATTTCCTGCATTCTACAAGTAAAATTAATCTCTGCCTTAAGATCATGGGCGTACATAGGGGGGGTTCGATGGGTTCGACCGAACCCCCCCCCCCCCCGAAAT
>NC_054711.1:31506052-31656052 GCF_016097555.1 Gigantopelta aegis
GATTTTGTCGGGTAGGCCCTCATGAATGGGTTTTTATTTTTATAGACTGCCAACGACACTCGATACCTCTACACTCCCCGTATTGATATGTTAATCAGTACAATCACACTTGTCTGGTAACCAACTCACGTTTAATGTCTGACTGGCTCGAGAATAATCAAACTAAAACTCTGTGGGCATCAAGGTTAGGGGAAAAAAATTGTATTTTAACACGTATCTGGCTACCATAATTTGGGTGTCGGCCTTGCCAAGTATTAAACACGGTCCTCTTCAGGTACGCGAATAAATCATAACATACGTCCCTATTTAACTAAATTTTAAAAAAATAAAAAAAAGAAATTTTTTTTTTTTTCCCAGGGAATCCCAATGTATGAAATGGCCACCTTTTTTTGGTGCAGCAATATTTCTGAACTGGGTGATGTCAACCTAAACTGGAAATAATCCTTATTTTTGGAGGCCCCCCCCCCCCCCCCCAATTTTGCCTTTCACGGCTGCTAGGAAGTCTCTCCACCCCGACCATGTCTTCTACTCGGTATGGCTCAAAATCCTCATGGAAAGTGAGATCTCATTCATAAAACACAACCTGTGCACCATATAATGTAGGTGCAATTCCTGTCCAAGATCCAATTTTCTTACCTATTTTTTCAAACTCATAAACTTATTTTAATTCAATAGGGGTGTATTTTTAAAGCACTATCTTCGCCGTGGGGTAACTCGACGCGTTGGTCAATTTACTTCTCTGCAACCTTTAGCACTCCCCTACACATAGCAATACGGCCAGGGCTACGGCTACTCGAGCTAACCCAATGACGTAAAAGATAGGATAGCATACACCACGGCCTTTGATATACCAGTCGTGGTGCACTGGCTGGAACGAGAAATAGCCCAATGGGACTACCGACGGGAATTTATCCCACAACCAACGAAACCCCGTTCAAAAAAAAATGTTGGGGGGGTTTCATTACTTGAATATCTTTACGGGGGCAGATGCTATAGAGGCCCCTCCCTGGATCCGCCTCTGATATAATGATTGGAGACGTTGTGTTTTATTAAAACTGTTATTGTATTTTGTATTTTGCATTAAAGTGACAAATCCTAGTTTTCAAACACTGTGACATATTTTTTTGCTATTAAAGGGACATTCCTGAGTTTGCTGCATTGTACGATGTGTTTCCGACTATAATACAACTATTTCAACGATTCAACTTACATATTAAATATATTTTCTTGTTTTAGAATATCAGTGTCTGTATATTTCAATTTGTTTCTGGTCGTCTTAATCATTGGTAAGAAGCCCAAACTGGATGTTTTGACTTCAAATAATTTCGTACGTACGAAAACATGAATATTTTTAGGAAATCTAAATGAAATTGTAACATAGTACAGATTTTAGACGAAAGAAACACGTTTTAAATATACCGCCGCTAAATATTTATGCAGAAAAATATATTTTGATATGTAATTTACGCATCGTTAAAAATGTCTCTGTTAGTCGATAACATTTCTTAAAATTGCAGCAAACTCAGGAAGGTCCCTTAAAGTCGGTTTTTGTGTATAGTTAAATTAAAAGCACTTACATGCTTTTATGATTTAGAATATTAATTTACCATACACTTGAAGTGGTTCTGTCATCCCGTCTTTTGCACTACCCCACAAATGCACTTTTATATAATTCTAAAAACCGGCACGTTCGTCATGAACCTAATTGTTTTTTTCAAGACAAAACTCTAGGTTACATTCGTATGACGTATTTTACCCTGTTTAAACAATCTCAGACTACTTCTCTAATGTTAATAACTTTAATATCCCAACTATATAGTTTATAAGTTCACTGTTTTATTTAACGACGCCCAGTAGAGTACATTGAGTTTTATTATCTTATCATCGGCTATTGGGACGTCAAACATATGGTCAAGTACGTTTACTGTGTTTTTTCGATGATACCAGCTGTCTGGACACAGGCTACTCATATTTTTACGACAGGGGCCAGCAAGGGATCTTTTATTTGCGCTCTTCCCACAGGCAGGAAGCACAAACCATGGCCTTTGTTGAACCCCTTTATGGATCACTGGTCGGTGCAAGTGGTTTACACCCTATCCACTGAGCCTTGCGGAGCACTCACTCAGGTTTTTTGATTCGGTATCTGATTAAAATCCCATTCCTCGACTGGGATCCGACCCCATACCTACCTAGCCTGTTTACCAATGGCCTAACAACGACGCCCACCGAGCCGGTGTCACATATTACTACCCATTTTTAATTTGACGGTGCCCTCGACTTTGACAACGAAACTCTCGTCTTTGGGACTTTGCATATTCCTAATAAAAGAAAGCAGGCGACATATACCATTTTGAAGCTCGGTGATCAGTATTTTTTTGTTTTAATGTTTGCTGTCACTGTTTAAGGACATGCTTCAAAGGTCAAAGGTCAAAATTGTCAATACAGCTTCTGTGGTTTCATATCTTTAGCAGTCATATAGCATTGTTTTCATTAAAATAATTATGACTATAATACATATTTACTTTAGTTATGTGCTAAATTTGTCTGCGGTATTGTGCCTATAAAGATTCTCTCCTGTTGCGCTAACGTAAAATGGAGGGGTTTCCTCTGATGACTACGAGTCACTATAATTATGACATAATGTTTGACCATCCATATTGCCATGACTAACCATCTGTCTTTGGGTATGTAGAGTTGTCCCTGACAAACAAACCCTTTAACTTTGGCTAGCATTTGAAGGCGGAGACAACCCCCAGCACGTTCAATTGATATCATCCTCCTCATTAATAAAAACCAAAAGGTTGGGACTTTGAAAAGGGCGGGAGGTTATGTTTTCTTTTCTGGTGCTCTAGATCTCCTCCCGAACTAAACAACTCTTGTCTCACTAGCTTGGTCTCCTCCTCCCATACTTCAATCTCTCCTCCATCCTCATCTCCTCTCGTCTCTCTCTGGCTCTCTCCCTCCTGGGGCGGTCCCACCCCACTCTCTCTCTCCCCTCTCTCTCTCATCCTCTCTCTCCCTCCCTCTCTCCCTCCTCTCTCCTCTCCCTCCTCTCTCTCTCTCTCCCTCCCTCTCCTCTCCTCTCCCTCTCGTCCATCTCTCCCTCTCTTCTCTCCTCTCTCCTCTCTCATCTCTCTCTCTCTCTCTCTCCTCTCTCTCCTCCTCTCTCCCATCCTCCTCCTTCTCTCCACCTCTCTCCCCTCCTCTCTCCCCTGTCTCTCCTCGTTCTCTCTCTCTCCTCTCTCGCTCTCTCTCTCTCTTCTCTTCTCTCCCTCGCTCGCTCTCATCAGTGGTGGTCTCACATTTTTGTTTGGGCGTGTTTTCGTGTGTGTTGTTCACCCACGGCCATTTCCTAGAAGGGTTTGACCTCCAGTATTTCGTTTACAGCTGACTCGAAAAACACCCTCCTAAACATAGAAAGATAAACACAAATATCTGGGTAAACCCTTGTTCCACGCTCCTTCAACATGACGTACAGTGTGGATTACGGTCATCGATGGCTCCTCCTCCCTCCCTCTCTCTCCTCCTCTCCTGTTATGGGATCTCTGGCTCGTGTGTAGATATATTTCGACTTGGCTATTTTTTCGTGGGGTCCCTTTGGAGAAACTTACTATTTAATGAGTTCATTTATGCAGTTGACCTCCTTAAATTCTAAAACATCGGGGTCCTGATTAAGACCTGCCACCTGCATTGTCAGTCAGGATTATAAGCATGAATCGGAAAAAGGGTAAACATCCGAGTGTACGCACCAAATGCCGGTGATCTGAAATTTATTAAAAGGGAAGGGGTTTTATCTACAATTAATCAATATGTGATAGATATTCAAATCCTATTTTCTGAATTAAAGAAAGAGCGGAAATATGGGGCTGTCTCATTCTAGTACGACAGTGGATTTCTCGGTAATAATACAAACTCGTCTAAAGGTCCTGTATGCACGGCGGACACGCTAAGTGGGACAGGAATAGGTCGCATGACCCGAGATTCGAGGGCGCAAAGCCGTGGGCTAAAGTTTCTAGGGGGTCGGTGGGGTAGCTCCCCCATAAAAATTTTGAAAATCCTAGATGTTCAGGAATTAAATAGAATTTCCTGCATTCTTCATACGACAATTAATCTCTGCTTAAATCATGGTCGTAACAAAGGGGGGTTCGGATTTTGGGTTCGAACGAACCCCCCCCCCTCCTGAAGAAATCGCTTTTTTTTATAATTTAATATACGTATGACATTATTATAGGCTCATTCCACATGAAATAGAGTGCCCAAAATAGAATAAATATCCCGCATGTCTGCAATTTATTTGGAACCCCCTTTTTCAAAATCGTATGTACGTGCCCAATGAAAGATTGCTCCGCCCGTGTTTTGAAGGTCAAAATTACTACATTCATATATCGTGATTCCAGCGGTAGAGATGAATAAATTTCACCACGCCCGGGCTCCCATGCACTGTTGTTATTGTATTTGTATTTTGCATTAAAGTGACAAATCCTAGTCTTCAAACACTGTGACATATTAAATATATTTTCTTGTTTAGAATATCAGTGCTTGTATATTCAATTTGTTTCTGGTCGTCTTAATATTGGTAAGAAGCCCAAACTGGATTTTGACACATGCACGTTTAATGTCATGACTGCACTCGAGAATAATCAAACTAAAACTCTGTGGCATCAGAGTTAGGGGAACAAAATTGTATTTTAGACACAGTATCTGGCTACCATAATTGGGTGTCGGCCATTGCCGAAGTATTAAACACGGTCCTCTTCAGGTAGCAGCGAAGTAAATCATAACATACTGTCCACTATATTAACATAAATTTAAAAAAATAGAAAAAGAGAATTTTCCCAGGTGAATCACACATGTAGTGATGATGGCCAGTCCTTGTTTTGTGCAGCAAGTATGTCTGAACTGGGTGATGTCAACCTAAATCTGGAAATAATCTCTTATTTTTGGAGGCCCCCCCCCCCCCCCCCCCCCCCCCCCCAATTTTGCCATTTCACGGCTGCTAGGAAGTCTCTCCACCCCGACCATGTATTCATACTCGGTATGTACAAATCACTCATGGAAAGTGAGATCTAATTCAACACAACTGTGCACCATAAATGTAGGTGCAATTCCTGTCAAAGATCCAATTTCTTACCTATTTTCAAACTCATAAATTATTTTATTCAAATAGGGGGTGTATTTTAAAAGCACTATCTTCGCCGGGTGCTCATTGGTCAATTTACTTCTCTGCAACCTTTAGCACTCCCCTACAACATAGCAATACGGCCAGGGCTACGGTCTACTCGAGCTAACCAATGACGTAAAAGATAGGATAGCATACACCACGGCCTTTGATATACCAGTCGTGGTGCACTGGCTGGAACGAGAAATAGCCCAATGGGACTACCGACGGGAATTTATCCCACACCAACGAAACCCCGTTCAAAAAAATGTTGGGGGGTTTCATCACTTGAATATCTTTACGGGGGCAGATGCTATAGAGGCCCCTCCCTGGATCCGCCTCTGATATAATGATTGGAGACTGTGAGTTTATTAAAACTGTTATTGTATTTGTATTTTGCATTAAAGTGACAAATCCTAGTCTTCAAACACTGTGACATATTTTTTGCTATTAAAGGGACATTCCTGAGTTTGCTGCATTGTAAGATGTTTCCGACTAATAAAATATTTCAACGATCAAACTTACATATTAAATATATTTTCTTGTTTAGAATATCAGTGCTTGTATATTCAATTGTGTTTCTGGTCGTCTTAATATTGGTAAGAAGCCCAAACTGGATTTTGACTTCAAATAATTTCGTACGTACGAAAACATATATTTTAGGAAATAAAATGAAATTTAACATAGTACAGATTTTAGAACGATAAGAAACACGTTTAATATACAGCCGCTAATATTTTATGCAGAAAAATATATTTGATATGTAATTACAATCGTTAAAAAAGTCTCTGTTAGTCGATAACATCTTAAAAATTGCAGCAAACTCAGGAATGTCCCTTTAAAGTCGTTTTTTATAGTTTAAATTAAAAGCACTTACATTTTATGATTTAGAATATTAATTACCATACACTTGAAGTGGTTCTGGTCATCCCGGCTTTTGCAATACCCCAAAATGCACTTTTTTATAATTCTAAAAACGCACGTTCGTCTGAGAACTAATGGTTTTCAAGACAAAACTCTAGTTATTCGTAGACGGTATTTCCCTGTTTAAACATCTCAGACTAGCTTCTCTATGTTATAACTTTATCCAACTATATAAAGTAAAGTTTGTTTTATTTAACGACGCCAGTAGAGTACATTGATTTTTTATCTTATCATCGGCTATTGGACGTCAAATATATGGTCATTTTTACACTGTTTTTAGAGTAAACCCGCTGTCGCCACATAGGCTACTCTTTTTACGACAGGCAGCAAGGGATCTTTTATTTGCGCTTCCCACAGGCAGGATAGCACAAACCATGGCCTTTGTTGAACCATTTATGGATCACTGGTCGGTGCAAGTGGTTTACACCTATCCACTGAGCCTTGCGGAGCACTCACTCAGGGATTGGAGTCGGTATCTGGATTAAAAATCCCATTCCTCGACTGGGATCCGAACCCAGTACCTACCAGCCTGTAGACCGATGGCCTGCCACGACGCCACCGAGACCGGTTATCCAACTATATGTTGCAGGTTTGTAGATTAACTAAACATAGTGCCCATTTTCACGGGCTGAAACTAGGGTCTGCGCCTTTAATAAATGATAAAAGATAAGCCGAGATTTAAAGGGACATTCCTGAGTTTGCTGCATTGTAAGATGTTTCTGACTAATAAAATATCTCTACGATTAAACTTACATATTTAAATATATTTTCTTGTTTAGAATATTAGTGTCTGTATATTAAGTGTGTTTCTGGTCGTCTTAATATTTGTAAGAAGCCCAAACTGGATTTTGTCTTCAAATAATTTCGTACGTACGAAAAAATCATTTTTAGGAAATAAAATTAAATTTAACCTAGTACAAATATTAGAACGATCAGAAACATGTTTAATATGCAGCCACTAATATTTTATGCAGAAAAATATATTTGATATCTAATTACAATCGTTAAAAAGTCTTTGTTAGTCGATAACATCTTAAAACGTGCAGCAAACTCAGGAATGTCCCTTTAAGTTATAAATAATAGGGAGTCTAGTTAATTTTAAAATATATGTTTTAATGGCAATTATTGAAGAGCTGATGGCCACATACACCATGTGTATTATTTCCAGCGTCTGTTCATGTATAATTCAATGTTCTCCAAATTTGACCTTCACATTTAATTGACTTGTTTTAGCAGACAGTCCAGTAAATATCAAATATCGCCCATCACAGAAAATAACGAGAGACGGAAAATTGGTCTATCATTGATATAGTTTGTGAAACTGCTGCGCAATGAACATTAGGGGAAAAGTGTATTGATTTGATGGCAGGGGAAAAACATGGCTTATGTATGAAGAGCTGGTTTACAGATAACTATCTTGCGCAGGATAATGACCCATAGTCTGGATCTCATGTCGGGGAATTCGCTTCGTGTGACGTCAGTGACGTGTAGAGCTTTAAGGTCGCACTATACCAAATAAAATTCCATAAGCGGCAATGTTAACGTATGTGGTTAAAGTATATATTTCTTACATACCCGTTGGTGAGAACATTATTCGTTATTTTTGACAACACATACTTGTTAACACATATATATGAGATAACATTTAACAGACATACGACTGGCTGCACCATCCCAATGTTCAGCCAGCAAACGTTTTTATTTATTCGCAACTTGGCCATTTAGTTTACTGTGAAGCACATAAACCAGTCTAACGGACATTTGTCTGCTCGGTCTAGCTGAACTCAACACAGGTCACCAATACTATAGCACCCAATGAAAAAGCACGACAGAAATCGATCACTAGATGTGGCATACACGTTAACCTCAAATTGATTTGTCCGTGACGCACACGTTAACTATAAGCCCTATGGCCGTACATAGATTTTAGTTGGAAAAGGCGTTTAGCTTGACTTTAAAACTGTTTTCTGAAGATGTCTAAGACATATAATACAACATTCGTGTCTGTTAGATACCATTTATTTTACAACTTGTTTAAAAAGGTATCCAACTCGCTTTCGCTCGTTCGATACGTTTTTAAACAACTCGTAAGATAAACGGTTAGGTCAGAGTGTTTAACGTGCACATTCAGAACACGCTGTTGTAGCGCACGCCTGTCTTGGGCACAAGTGCCGGCTCTTCTGCCCAGGACAGGAAAGGGTTGGGTGGAGTAGAGAGGGGGACCACATACACTGGCAGGTGCAAGGGAGAACCAGCCGCCCGACCGGGGTCGGTAACAGGCGGAGGGGTGTTATGGGTGCTATGGAATTTGGAATATCCCGTTAGGTTAAAGCCAAATGGAAAGGGTGCGCAGTTTGTACGAAGGATATTAGGCGCAATTTTGAACGGTCCGCCGAAAGATAAAGGAGGGAGCTACATATGCTTTTGAATTTAGCATGCCCGAGAGTAGCTCTATAAGGGGACCTATTAGGTGCTGAGGTGTCTCCCTAGGTTGCTTATAGGGACCCTTAAAAGGGCCTGATCTGTTCAGATCGTGGCATGACAACCCAGAGGAGACTCGGTTTGCAATTGTGTGAGTCCGAGGTCCGGGGAGGTAAGACCGGTACTTGTTGTTGAGTTTCACCTCGTGGTGGGTAGCTGTTTCGAACTCGCTATCCGAGTCTTGGTTAATCTAATGGCTAAGGTTAAGAGAGCGGTGGAGTCGGCTTCATTAATTGACTTGAGCGCTAGTTTAATGGCATGCCTAATGGCCTTGGGCTGGGGAGGGGGGGGGGGGGGGGGGGTGGAGACGAACTCCACGTGCGAGTAATGTCCGTGTCGTTTTCTGACCCGACGACGTGCACTTCCAAGTCGGTGCTCCAAACGTCTGTCTTAATCCGGGTCCTACCGGTCTCGGTGGCGTCGTGGTTAGGCCATCGGTCTACAGGCTGGTAGGTACTGGCTTCGGATCCCAGTCAAGGCATGGCATTTTTAATCCAGATACCGACTCCAAACCCTGAGTGAGTGCTTCGCAATGCTCAATGGGTAGGTGTAAACCACTTGCACCGACCAGTGATCCATAACTGGTTCAACAAAGGCCATGGTTTGTGCTACCCTGCCTGTGGGAAGCGCAATAAAAGATCCCTTGCTGCTAATCGGAAAGAGTAGCCCATGTAGTGGCGACAGCGGGTTTCCTCTCAAAATCTGTGTGGTCCTTAACCATATATCTGACGCCATATAACCGTAAATAAAATGTGTTGATTGCGTCGTTAAATAAAACATTTCTTTTTCTTTTAATCCGGGTCCTGGTTGAGAATGTGTTTTGGATGACTACGAGTCAGAATTGCCAAATGTTTGACATACAGTAAACGATAATTAATTAATCAATGTGCTCCAGTAGTGTGGTAAAACAAACTGGTTGTCAAAAATTGAAGTGCTTTCTAACCCTATTCTCATATATACTCTTCAAAAAAGTAGGGGAATCTGAAATATTAATGTTAATATCAACTATTAGACCGAACATACGTTTTGACCACAGACATCCTAGTAAAGAACGTTCAGGTCTGTTTATCAACACCCTGAAACACATTCCATAGTTACGTGCATCACGCAGTTGCCCCGTACACGTGCGTGGGGTGTCATTCTCGATCTTGACAATTTCTAGGAGGGTCTATTAATCACTGTGGAACATTATTTCTGTCAATTTTTTTACATTCTGTTAATCATACAGTTGTTATTGTTTTGTTTTAGTCATTTTTATTGTTTGAATTTGCGATTTACTACTAAAAAATAAAACGTCAACTTTCAAATTTCACTTCTGACCCTAATTGTCCTTCAAGATCTTTGGTGGTCATAAAACCTACTGTAATACTGAACTACCAGTTGTAATGTTTGCCCAATTAATTCACTATTATCACATAACCATTCCCCACAGCTAATATACCTTACCATTTTGGCAATTGTAAATTCTTATTAGAGTTCCTCTACTTTTTTTAAGAGTATATAATGAGGTAGGTAGAAGTGAAACATCTCTGATTAATGAGCCGGACCAGGACTAGTGATAAACTCACCAATCCGCCAGAATTTCTAATATCCATTAGCGTACACAACAATATCATATTTCTTTTTATAATAATAACTACAAACATTAAAGCTAAACATGTTGAAATCTGATATTATTGCAGTTTAATACCGTTCTCGTGTGTTGATATTAATAATGAAATCGATCAAAATGGGATTTGTAAAGTATGTATAACGGAAGGTCTCCCGTTGCACTGGTGAATATAGTCTTAAAGGGACATTCCTGAGTTTTAGCCCTTATAAGAATTCTATCCCCACCCTACCCCACCCCCGCCTCCAAATAAAATAAACACATCTTGTGTTTCATAGGTTTTTTTTTATTTATTTATTTAAAGCTGTGTTACCTTAAATTGATTTAAATATAAAGAATTATACTGATAAATACATTTGAAATTACCTTCGGCCAAATTATTTCAAAGTTTGTTTGGCTTTGGCAAGAAATAATAGATTCGTACGTACGAAAATTTGTTAAACAAAAAACGAGATTGACATACTTGGTTATAGATATATTCATGTACTACAGATACTATACAGAAGTGACCGGCCTCGGTTGCGTCATGGTTAGGCCATCGGTCAACAGGCTGGTAGGTACTGGGTTCGGATCCCAGTCGAGGCATGGGATTTTTAATCCAGATACCGACTCTAAACCCTGAGTGAGTGCTCCGCAAGGCACAATGGGTAGGTGTAAATCACTTGCACCGACCAGTGATTCATAACTGGTTCAACAAAGGCCATGGTTTGTGCTATCCTGCCTGTGGGAAGCGCAAATAAAAGATCCCTTGCTGCTAATCGGAAAGAGTAGCCCATGAAGAGGCGACAGCGGGTTTCCTCTCAAAATCTGTGTGGTCCTTAACCATATGACTGACGCAATATAACCGTAAATAAAATGTGTTGAGTGCGTCGTTAAATAAAACATTTCTGTACAGAAGTGATGTTCCAGTGATGGATTATAATCACAAATAGATCGGTTTGGTTCTACCGATGTGATTGTCGATTATAAAAATCCATAATCGATTGTGTGGGGAAATGTTAACTGTAATTGTTCCCCCAGTTTATCTAATGGAATTGACGTAAATATATTTGGGTTGGGGTTCGTTTCCCTGTGTGCTTAAAGAGAATACATATTAAATAGTTATTAACGGTAAAACTAGTCATTCGTAGGGTCTACATCCAGGTCAACAAAGTTTGTTTTGTTTAACGAAACCACTAGAGCACATTGATTAATTAATCATCGTGAAACAATTCTGACTCGTAGTCAGCAGAGGAAACCCGCCACATTTTTTCCGAACGCAGCAAGGGATCTTTTATATGCACTTTCCCACAGACAGGAAAGCACATATCACCGCCATTGACCAGTTTCGGTACACTGGTTGGAACAAGAGAAAACCCAATCAGCTGAATGTGATCCTATGAGGCGGTTCGATCCTTCGACGATAGCACCTCATGCGAGCACTCAACCGACTGAGCTAAATCCCGCCTTCCCCGTCCACGTAAACAAGACAGTATATTACATGGTTCTAATAATTCAAGGGGCACACCGACGGGGATTGATCCTAGAATAACCGCGCATCAGCCGAGCGCTTTACTATTGGGCTAAGGCCGGCCCCTAGCTTACAGTGTATCACAGAGAATAATATACCATTAAACAATATTACTTCCATTTTATCGTGCAACATTCGCTGCAACTGGAAATAATTCAAAAGATCCAGTCATGGGGATCGACCCTAAGACCCCCAGGCGCTCGGGTGATCGTTCATTTTACTGATGTATTATTATCAGACGGTGTGCTCCTGGAAAAGACAGCTACCCTGTGACGGTATTGACAATGAAACTTGTAAGAGCTTCATTGGAAATTGTTCTTTATTGATTTCTCTCGGAGAGATGTTGTTTCTATTGTACAGTGCTCGTCTGAGGTTCGACTGGTGGCAGGATCGATCGGTCGCGATGGATTTGTTCTCCTCCCAAACCTCACTATTTCTGTCAATGCACCAAGATTAGTAAATATGTGGGATATACTGTTCTACCTTTGGAAAAGTGCAAATAGAAGATCACCTGTTGCTTATGAGAAGTAGTCGTTGTAAAGGTAGTATTTCCTCTCTCTCTCTCTCTCTCTCTCTCTCTCTCTCTCTCTCTCTCTCTCTCTCTCTCTCTCATTCTTTCCCTTCCTCTTTCTAGTTCCGCCTCTCTCTCTCATCCTCTCATCTCTCTCTCTCTCTCTCTCTCTCTCTCTCTCTCTCTCTCTCTCTCTCTCTCTCTCTCTCTCTCTCTCATTCTTTCCCTTCCTCTTTCTAGTTCCGCCTCTCTCATCCTCTCTCATCTCTCTGTCTTACTCTCTCTCTCTCTCTCTCTCTCTCTCTCTCTCTCTCTCTCTCTCTCTCTCTCTCTCTCCTCTCTCTTTCTGGTTTCCGCCTCTCTCTCTCTCTCTCATCTCTCTGTCTTATCTCTCTCTCTCTTACTCTCTCTCTCTCTCTCTCTCTCTCTCTCTCTCTCTCTCTCTCTCTCTCTCGCTCTTTCTCTCTCTATCTCTCTCACTCGTTCTTTGTCTCTCATTCTCTTTATCTGTCTCTCTGCATCTCTGTCTCTGTCTCTCTCTCTCTCTCTCTCTCTCTCTCTCTCTCTCTCTCTCTCTCTCTCTCTTTTCTCGTTCCAACCACTGCAACACAACTGGTCAAAGGCCGTGGTATGTGCTTTCCTGTCTATGAGAAAGTACATATAAAATATCCCTAGCTGAATTAGAAAACATGTAGTGGGTTTCCTCTGATGGCTACAAGTTAGAATTACCAAATGTCCAATAGCCGATGATTAATTAATCAATAAGCTCTAGTGGTGTCCTTAAACAAACTAACTTATTTTCTTCTCTTCTTCTACTTCTTCGTCTTGTTCTTTTCCTTCTCTAGTTGCCCTATAGGTTAAAGCGACATTCCTGAGTTTGCTGCAATTTTTAAGATTTATCGAGACGTTTTAACGATTGCAATTAGATATCAAATATATTTTTCTGCATAAAATATCAGTAGCTGTATATTAAACGTGTTTCTGATCGTTCAAATATTTGTACTAGGTTATATTTCATTTTATTTCCCAAAATATTTTTTTTCTTACTTAGGAAATTATTTGAAGATAAAATCAAGTTTGGGCTTCTTACAAATATTAAGACGACCAGAAACACATTAAATATACAGACACTGATATTCTAAACAAGAAAATATATTTAATATGTAAGTTTAATCATAGAATGAATGAATGAATGAATGAATGAATGTTTAACGACACCCCAGCACGAAAAATACATCGGCTATTGGGTGTCAAACTATGGTAATGCAAACAAATAAGGTGATGATCAACATCAATATAAAAATTCAAGATTTAAATAAAAACAGTGTAAAGAACTGTGCAAAAATACAAATATCACAGATAGATACTGACTTTTACTCAAATTATATCTCGAAGAAAACAAAGGGATTTGTGCTGTACTGGCCATTCTCAAGAGAATGTTACACCCCTGCATCACGGTGAGGTTACAGCACGCGCAGGGGATTTAATCATAGAAACATTTTATTAGACGGAAACATCGTACACTGCATCAAACTCAGGAATGTCCCTTTAAGCGGCACCGAGTAAGGTTAACGTTTCTGAACGATTTGATTGGTTACGCTAGCGTTTCCTGGTTTGTCTGGTTGCACAGTGTTTATTACAAAGGTGACCATCCCAGTGACAACATTGGATATGATGGATATCTGAAATGGGCCATTTCGACCTAAATACTCAAGGTCAATAAATGGTCAGTATTCGTGAATACATTTATGCTGTGGATAATACAAATTAATGTAAAAGTAAGAAGAAGAAGTAGGAGAAGAAAAGAAGAAAAGGTAGGGGGAGATAAAGGAGAAAAAATAATGATGTTCCATCCATTGATTATAATCGAAAATTGATCGGTTTAGCTTCACCGATGTGATTGTCGATTATAAACATCTATAATCGATTGTGTGGGGAAATGTTAACTGTGATTGTTCCCCCAGATTAGATGATGGAATTGATGTAAATATGTTCGTTGATCTTTGTTTTCCTGTGTACTTAAAGAAAATACATATTAAATAGTTAATTAAGGTAAAATTGGTCATTCGTAGGGTCTAGATCTAGGTCAACACCGTCTGTTTAGTTTAACGACACCACTAGAGCACATTGTTTAATTAATCATCGTCAAACATTTGGCAATTCTGACGCAGCAGAGAAAACCCGCCATATTGTTTCCATTAGCAGCAAGGGTTCTTTTATATGAACTTTCCCACAGACAGGAAAACACATACCACGACCTTTGACCAGTTCTGGTGCACTGGTTGGAACGAGAAAAAACCCGATCAGTTGAATAGATCCTATGAGGTGATTCGATCTCGCGACTCAAGCACACCAGCCGAGCACTCAACCGACTAAGCTAAATCCCGCCTTCCCCGTCCCAACAATACAATAGGACCATGGTTCTAATTATTCAAATTCTTCTTGTGTTCATATAATTATAACCGATAGTATAATGGATTGTTGATCGGTTGGCGCCAAACGATTATAACCGATTGTGTAATCGAAAGTTGATCGGTTGGCGCCAAACGATTATAACCGATTGTGTAATCGAAAGTTGATCGGTTGGCGCCAAACGATTATAACCGATTGCGTAATCGAAAGTTGATCGGTTGGCACCAAACGATTATAACCGATTGTGTAATCGAAAGTTGATCGGTTGGCGCCAAACGATTATAACCGATTGTGTAATCGAAAGTTGATCGGTTGGCGCCAAACGAATATAACCGATGATCGATGATGAGATTCCCAACACTAGATTACAGTGTTAGTTTGTTGTGTTTAACGACACAGTTATTATTAATCATCAGCTATTGTCATGTCAAACATTTGGTTTGTCACATAGTTTTAGAGAGAAAACCCACTACATTTTTGCGTTAGTAGCAAGGGATATTTTATATACACCATCCCACAGACAGCACAGCATATACCACGGTCTTTAATATTGCAGTTGTGGTGCAACTGGCTGGAACGAGAAATGGTCTAAAGGGATCCACTGACGGAGGCCGATCCTAGAATGACCGCGTATCAAGCGAGCGCTTTACTATTGGGCTATTTCCCGCCTCTAGCTCACAGGGTATCACAGAGACTAATATACCATTAATCAAATATTACTTCCATTTGCAACTGGAAATAATTCAAAAGATCCACTCACGGGGGTCGACCTTAAGACCCCCAGGCGCTCGGGTGATCGTTCATTTTACTGATGTATTATTATTATTATCAGACGGTGTGCTCCTGGAAAAGACAGCAATCCTGTGACGGTATTGACAAAGAAACTTGTAAGAGCTTCATTGGAAATTGTTCTTTATTGATTTCTCTCGGAGAGATGTTGTTTCTATTGTACAGTGCTCGCGATGGATTTGTTCTCCTCCCAAACCTCACTATTTCTGCCAATGCATCAAGATTAGTAAATATGTGGTATATACTGTTCTACCTCTGGAAAAGTGCAAATAGACGATCACCTGTTGCTTATGAGAAGTAGTCGTTGTAAAGGTAGTATTTCCGCTCGCTCTCTCTCTCTCTCTCTCTCTCTCTCTCTCTCTCTCTCTCTCTCTCTCTCTCTCTCTCTCTCTCTCTCTCTCTCTCTCTCTCTCTCTCTCTCTCTCTCTCTCTCTCTGTTTCTCTCTAGCTATGTCTCTGTAACGAGGGGTTGAAGGAGAAGACAAATGAGAAGCAGAAGAAAGGAGACAAAGCAGAAGAAGAAGAAAAAAAAGTAGACGGTAAAGTAGAAGTAGGAGAAAAGTAGAAGAATGAGAGAAAGAAAGAGAAGAAGAAAACTTAGAAGAAAAAGAAGAAGAAAAAAGAAGAAGAAGAAAAGAAGACGAAGAGAATACGTCTAGAGGATACATGGACGAGTGCTGGGTATTTTCAATGTCGTTTTAAAAGTCCCAGTGGACAATACACCATGAATATTTTATTGATTAGGCCAACTACGTGTCTTGTTTAGTGTGAACTGTAAACTAAACTATTTCAAATTGCCGAGATTACCAATGTGATGCCGCCACTCGAGCATTCGCAGGGGTGGGTCCAGAAATATGTAAAAACTTGAGAGGTCACAAAGTTCTAAAACGGGTAATAATGAGCCGAGCTTTCAAGTGAAGCGTGGATGTCTGTATGGGGGGGTCGGTGGATACTTTAGAATGGTGCCCATTTGGTAAATGTTCGTATCATAGTGTTAGAGGAAACCCGCTACATTTCTCCATTAGCAGCAAGGGATCTTTTATAGTATGCACTTTCCCACAGACAGGACAGTCTTTGATATACCAGTCGTGGTGCACTGGTTGGAACGGGAGAACATCCAATCAAAAATGGGTTCATTGTGGTGATTTGATTTGAAATAAAGATACTCAGACGCGTTTTTAATGGATGATGAAGAAAAAAGTAAACTTTGTTTTAATTAACGACGCCACTAGAGCACATTGATTTTTTTTTATCTTATCATCGACTATTGGACGTCAAACATATGGTCATTCTGACACTGTTTTTAGAGGAAACCCGCTGTTGCCACATAGGCTACTCTTTTTACGACAGGCAGCAAGGGATCTTTTATTTGCGCTTCCCACAGGCAGGATAGCACAAACCATGGCCTTTGTTGAACCAGTTATGGATCACTGGTCGGTGCAAGTGGTTTACACCTACCCATTAAGCCTTGCGGAGCACTCACTCAGGGTTTGGAGTCGGTATCTGGATTAAAAATCCCATGCCTCGACTGGGATCCGAACCCAGTACGTACCAGCCTGTAGACCGATGGCCTAACCACGACACCACCGAGGCCGGTAGTAGTGGATGATGAAGTCATTAAAGAAGGCATTTGTTTAATTTATTTTAAAATATTCAGTCTCTCTCTCTCTCTCTCTCTCTCTCTCTCTCTCTCTCTCTCTCTCTCTCTCTCTCTCTCTCTCTCTCTCTCTCTCTCTCTCTCTCTCTCTCTCTCTCTCTCTCTCTCTCTCTCTCTCTCTCTCTCTCTCTCTCTCTCTATGTGTGTGTGCGTGCGCGCCAAATAATCATGTTTGGAACGATACTTTAGCCGGAGTCTCGATAAACAAAAACATTCTCTTCAGTTCTGGACAGAACGTTGAAATAACTTTATGTTCAACACCTAATAACCGTAGTTTAAAATGTGCTGAGGGGATCGTTAAACTAACATTCCTTTCCTTTCCCGTATCGTCAACGTATCTGAAGACCAGATTTTGGAAGCTAACAGCATGACATGTATACTTTCTGCGCCTAGCTTAGTTTCCGCTAAAACGGACATGAAAAATCTCCATAGATGAATTACGATCCGGCTAAGTCTTATGAGAGTATGACTGTGTAAATATTGACATGAAGTCGTAGCACTTTATTTCTGCACTTACCATTTCCGATTTTGGTTGGGATTTTTTTTCTTCTTTTTTTTCTTCTATTTTGTGTGTGTATGTGTGTGTGTGTGTGTATGTATCAACCGATCACAGAGCATGCGTATCGGAATAAAATTGCGTTTTACACAAACCTCGCTTGATTGAGACGTGTTGCTATGGCAGCAGTCCGTGTTGATAAGATTAACTCGCGTTGAGCGCTCATCATTGATTTAAAGTTCCAAGTGCCATTATTTACATAGTTTTCTCTTTTAACAATTATTAAAGTTTCGTGATAAATGCATTCAAATCAATTAACGCCATATTTAATAATTATTAACATAATTAATTTCAGAAAATTAAAATTTTAATTCTTTGGCATTCGGCGCTAACATGGACTTCCCCCAAGGATGCTTTGTTAACTATTGAAAGAACAGAATGTTTTGTTCAACAATACCACTAGATCACATTGATTTATTATGGTGTCGGCCCGGGAACTAGAAAATCCTCTTTTGAGTAGTAGGCTACCGGTAAGCCGAATAATAAATGTCCCGGTGTCACATATAATTTGCACTTCCCTGGATTTGCACTCCCCAGTCAACATTATACGTAGAATAAGCACTCCCCAGTGCATATTATACATGTAATATACACTCCCCCAGTATATATTATACGTATAATATGCACTCCTTCTGTATAATATGCACTCCCCCAGTCTATATTGTAGGTAGGCTATAATAATTTTTAAACACTCACATAATAATATTTTGTTAAGTGTTGTTTATGTTTGTATGACCAGTGCACTTTGTAAACTTTGATATACATCTCTGTGGCGAATCTAGATGGATATATGAATCAGAGGCGGACCCAAGGAGGCCCAAACGTTCCCGGATCCGCCCTTGCAAATGTGTAGGATAAACGGATAGACGGAGAGACAGACGGACAGACAGAAGGACGGAGATGAAACACTCTCCGGTTGGACCGATAGGCAACTGATAATGAATGTGGATTATGTTCACTGAATAGCACTTAAATTATAATCAATCCAAAGTTCTTTAAAAAGACAATTAATGTAATCAGTATTTAAACATAGTAGTGGAAAGTGTATATTATATGTATAAAAATAACTCAGGGAGTGCAAATAATTCAAGGGGAGTGCGTATTATACATATAATAATAACTGGGGGAGTGCAAATTATACGTATAATAATAAATGGGGGAGTGCAAATTATACGTATAATAATGACTGGGGAGTGCATATTCTTGGGGAGTGCAAATTAAATGCTACACCGGGAAGTAGAAGGGTCTAAATGATTTGCATGTTCCTCCTTGCTGTATGAGACGTATTTTCTTCAACAACGAAATGAGGAAGCGTTCTCGCATACGATTAGTAGCTACCGTTGTTTTTGTTTGCTTGTTTGTTTTTTGTTTGTTGTTTTTTATGTATGTTTTTTTAGGATTACATACGGGGTATCGTTTGTGCGTGTTTCATTTTATTTTGTTGTTATTTCATTTAAATTGCTCGTATTCGGCTCTACTATTTGAATGCGAAATATGGGTGTTTAAAGGGACAGACCCTAGTCTATAAACACTACAGCATATTTTTCACTATTAGAGTCGTTTATGATCACTGAAATCAAACATTATTTATATTTTATTCTGTTGATTATCCATTTCCATAATAGAACTGAAGTGTTTCTGGTCATCCTGGTGTTTGTAGTACCAAAAATTGCATTTTTCATATTTTTAAAAACGCACGTGCGTCTGAGAAGTAGCGGTTTATTGATTCGAGTTCTAGTCTATTTTTAAAGGTATATTCCTGAGTTTGCTGCAATTTTTAAGATGTTATCGACTGACAGAGACTTTTTAACGATTGTAATTACATATCAAATATATTTTTCTGCATAAAATATTAGTGGCTGTATATTAAACGTGTTTCTGATTGTTCTAATATTTGTACTAGGTTAAATTTTATCTTATTTCCTAAAATATTGTTTTTTCGTACGTACGAAATTATTTGAAGACAAAACCTAGTTTGGGCTTCTTACAAATATTAATACGACCAGAAACACACTGAATAATACAGACACTGATATTCTAAACAAAAAAATATTTTTAATGTGTAAGTTTAATCGTAGAAATATTTTATTAGTCGGAAACATCTTACAATGCAGCAAACTCGGGAATGTCCCTTTAAGGACATTTCCTGTTTTGACGTCACATACTCTTCTTTCACTCTATTATAACTTTATCCAAATGAGTTACATGTTTGTCAATTAACTAAACTTAGTGTCCGTTTTTACGGGTTAAAACTAGGGTCTGCTTCTTTAACAGCTCATTTACCATATACTCAGGAGGCTAATATGAAAAAGATGAGTTCTTGTAAACCAACATGTTAAAAGCTTACAACCATGACGAAATGGTTATTTGCACATAACTGATTAAAATAAAACCGGTTGGCACTTTGACAAATTTTATTTATGTGTCACAAGGTCAATACAAAGTCAAGATGACCCCTCTGTATGCTATTATTAAAATAAAAGTATATTAAAGGCATATTGTCACAGACCACTGACCTATTTAATGGTCTAACAAAGTATTACCTGAACAAATATAATTTGATTTGTCCCTAAATGTACTTTATTCAACCATCTTCATAACCACCATACTCCATTTATTAATGACATTTAAAAAAAAAAAATTGAATTATGGCAATGGTCTATAATTCAAAAACTAAAATTGCAGAGAGGGATGACATGGATTTTACTCCATCATGGTTCAGTTAAGGTGATGCGATAGCTAGATTTGGTTTCCAACAATTAATGTACTTTTTATTTATTATCCATTTTTAGAAAAATAAGCTCCTTAAATCTGTGACAGTATGCCTTTAACCCTAAACATTTGTTAAAAGACACACATATTTACACATATTATGTTAAAATATGTCACCTCTATAGTTCAGACACAACTGTCATGCGTTTTGTTTTTACAATAAAGGGACCATTTCATGATTCAGTATGTTATGCTATCCTACAATGATATATCATAACCCAACACATCACTCTTTGGTTTGTTTTGATGCATATGGGTCACACCTAACTGTGTAGAGTATTTCAGGTCTCACATACCAAAATATGTACTTAAATTTTCTTGTACATGTAGTTTATTTTGTGAGACTACAACATGTTAAAGGGACATTCCCGAGTTTGCTGCGTTATAAGATGTTTCCGACTAATAAAATATTTCTACGATTAAACTTGCATATTAATTTTTTTTTTTTTTTTTTTTTTAGAATATCAGTGTCTGTATATTCAATATGTTTCTGGTCGTCTTAATATTTGTAAGAACCCCAAACTGGATTTTGTCTTCAAATAATTTCGTACGTACGAAAAAATCTTTTTTAGGAAATAAAATGAAATTTAACCTAGTACAAATATTAGAACGATCAAAAGCACGTTTAATATACAACCACTAATATTTTATGCAGACAGATATATTTGATATGTAATTCCAGTCGTCAAAAAGTCTCTGTTAGTCAATAACATCTTAAAAATTGCAGCAAACTCAGGAATGTCCCTTTAAAATAAGAACAAACATAAATAATATAGCTGGATTTGTAATTGTTATTTTCATCCAGCATTCACCCCTAAAAATAACAAAATTATGACTAGCAGGACATTCCTCATGCTGAAAATATTTCTGAATTGTGCTGAGTGTTTAGCTAATTTTTAACTTGCATAACGAATTAAGTTCACAATGAGACATAGCATTGAAGATAGAATCCTACCAATAACATACTACTAGGGGTGCTTTACATTCAGTGAGGATTCTCTGTAGTGTCCGTAAACAAATAAGTAATATGGTATCTTTGTGGTAAAATATAACTTGGTTACAACTAAGTGATTAAAAGTCAACAGTAATACCAGTAAGATACAGATTTCATATGAATATGATATATGATATATTTGTGTAATTTACCATTTTATTGTTTTAAACTTTAGACTTAAGGAAAGAAAGAAAGAAATGTTTTATTTAACGACGCACTCAACAATTTTTATTTACGGTTATATGGCGTCAGACATATGGTTGAGGACCACACAGATTTTGAGAGGAAACCCGCTGTCGCCACTACATGGGCTACTCTTTCCGATTAGCAGCAAGGGATCTTTTATTTGCGCTTCCCACAGGCAGGATAGCACAAACCACGGCCTTTGTTGAACCAGTTATGGATCACTGGTCGGTGCAACTGGTTTACACCTACCCATTGAGCCTTGCGGTGCACTCACTCAGGGTTTGGAGTCGGTATCTGGATTAAAAATGCCATGCCTTGACTGGGATCCGAACCCAGTACCTATCAGCCTGTAGACCGATGTAGACTTTAAGATGACGCAAGACAGTAGCTCTACATATCACGAGCCACAGTCGTTTCTTGCGTTTGTCCAAATGATTTGAAGTTGCGCAATTGCGCAGCTTTCTCTTAATGACGAGGGGCGGGACGTAGCTCAGTGGTGGCGCGGTCGGTGTAGGATCGATCCCCGTCGGTGTGTCCATTGGGCTATTTCTCGCTCCAGCCAATGCACCACGACTGGTACATCAAAAACCGTCGTATGTGCTATTCTAGATGGTGCATATAAAATACCCTTTGCTGCTAATCGAAAAGAGTAGCCAATGAAGTGGCGACAGCGGGTTTCCTCCCTCAATATCTGTGTGGTCCTTAACCATATGTCCGACGCCATATAACCGTAAATAAAATGTGTTGAGTGCGTCGTTAAATAAAACATTTCCTTCTTTCGGTGCCAAGATTCAGAACACGGGCAGGTTTTTGCTATCATCGGTCCATTATGGCAGTACTAAACCAAATACCTTCCGGCTGGGTCAAAGTTCGAGGTGCATCGAACTTTTGATAGATAAGTTAACACCACAAGGCCTGTGATTGGTGATAAATGTGAGTGTGTTGGTTGTAAACAAAAATAGTATCACTGTGTCAAGTTGCCTTGTGCATTAAACATGTATGGGGTAAATGTAAAAAAAAGTACTCGAATTTTGTGCGGAACTAGGGTAGTCATAGACGCTACCCGTTATCTCAGAAATGAGCAGCTTGACCCCCATTGTTTTCTGATTCACTTTAAGGGTGAGGGGTGGTAGTATTTATATCCGTGGCGTTTGTGTCGATTGATACGCTGCAGGTAGGAGTTTTAGCCACATATGTTACTATTGTCGTCTATGATATTTGATTTGGTAGTATACACCCATATGTTCCGTCTGAAGCTGGCAGACACCGACGATGGGCCACAGACCACAATTATTTACACTATATGTCTCTATATAACGACTATAGCACTTTATTAACATCGGTAGGCCCATGGATTGTTTTTATGCACCTTTGCCTGCCTGGGGTTAACATACCCTGAAAAGGACAACCCCTGTTGTCCAGCTCTTTCTCCCAGGATATTGCTTTATACAAACACACCCACTAAACCTGGCCGGAGTACACCCATTTTACACTAAATGCACTACTTTTGCATGGGGCGGCTTTACCATTTAAAAAATGTCAACAAGTTACACGTGTTTGCAAACTACATGCTATCCCCTGTCAACTTCAGTATAATAGTTGCCACTTCAAAGCTGTCTACCGGCCTCGGTGGCGTCGTGTGGTCTACATCGGTCTACCGGCTGGTAGGTACTGGGTTCGGATCCCATTCGAGGCATGGGATTTGTAATCCAGATACCGACTCCAAACCCTGAGTGAGTGCTCCGCAAGGCCCAATGGGTAGGTGTAAACCACTTGCACCGCCCAGTGATCCATAACTGGTTCAACAAAGGCCATGGTTTGTGCTATCCTGCCTGTGGGAAGCGCAAATAAAAGATCCCTTGCTGCTAATCGGAAAGAGCAGCCCATGTAGTGGCGACAGCGGGTTTCCTCTCAAAATGTATGTGGTCCGTAACCATATGTCTGACGCCATATAACCGTAAATAAAATGTGTTGAGTGCGTTGTTAAATAAAACATTTCTTTCTCTGTTTTTTTTTACATGGATTACAATTAATATTGCGGGTATAATGTGGAAATACATGATAAAAATCTCTATAATTTATGCTCGAATTTGAGGATTTGCTCCCCACCCAGCCCCCAGTCGCGTACGCTTATGATGGAGGGGCTGGCAGTGGTTAGAACCTATGCCCAAGGCAGGCGTGCGCAACAACAGCTTTTTCCGAATGTGCATGTTAAACCACGTGACACGGACATCTGACCAAGATATTCGTGTATGCATAGTCATCGCTAAAAATAAATTATTTAATTATAGCCATTAGTTAAAATACCACCCCAGCATCCACCTATTCCGAAGCCTTGGACCCCCCCCCCCCCACCCCACCCACCCACCCCACACACATACTGTATTATAAATTGCATTTACCAGACACATAAGATAAAAATACGCATTTTAGTGTGTACCTGTCCAAACGAAATAATATTATGACGAATTATTTTCAAGGGCCGGGGCATAGCTCAACGGTACAGCGCTCGCTTGCTGCGCGGTAGATCTCAGATTGATCCCCGTCGGTGGACCCATTGGACTATTCTCGCTCCAGCCAGTGCACCACGACTGGTATATCAAAGGCTGTGGTATGTGCTATTGTGTTGTTAACGTATTCCGGTGTCCGTATACTCCCCCGGATCCGCCCCTGAGATAGCCTGTCATGTACTATTACTAATCAAGGCCTCAGTTGGTGTTACGCTATTAAGGAATAGTCACGATTCTATGGTCTAAAATCCCCTGGTTTCGTGCGATGCTTCCGACTCTCTCTCTCTATCTACGTATTGAGATGAATATGGGATAATGTATTTCATCTGCGGATCAATGCAGACTTCTTTCACAGTGAATTCCCACCAGATTACTAAATGTATATACATCAACCCGCGCGCACGATATCGGGGAAGTTCGGATTATGTCTCTGACAGAGATTTTTTCTTTTACTTACTTAACGACCCACTAAAGTCTTATTGGAATTTGCGGAGACAGCAACAGGCGGCAGTGAAGAGAATTAATTCATCAACGGACTGGTACCAAGTTTTAGTTAATGGGATTTCAAGTGCAATGGATAATGTATTCGTGTAGAAATATACTGCTTTTCTCCACTTAGACGCTCCTCACGTGTACAAACTCATACACACTCATACACACACGCGCGCGCACGCACACACACACACACACACACACATACACACTCATACACACACACATACACACACACATTCACACACATTTCTCTGTCTCCCTCTCTGTCTCTCTCTCTCTCTCTCTCTCTCTCTCTCTCTCTCTCTCTCTCTCTCTCTCTCTCTCTCTCTCTCTCTCTCTCTCTCTCTATCTCTCTCTCTCTCTCTCTCTCTCTCTCTCTCTCTCTCTCTCTCTCTCTCTCTCTCTCTCTCTCTCTCTCTCTCTCTCTCTCTCTTTCTTGTTTTCTCGCTTTCACTCTGTCTCTACAACTCAGTCTGTTTCTGTCTGTATATCGCTCTCTGTCTGTCTCTCATTCACTCTTTCTCGTTCTTTCCGTTTCTTCCTTCCCTACCTGTTCTCGCTATGTGTCTGTGCGTACGTCCGTCCGTCTCTCTCTCTCTCTCTCTCTCTCTCTCTCTCTCTCTCTCTCTCTCTCTCTCTCTCTCTCTCTCTCTCTCTCTCTCTCTCTCTCTCCCAAACAACACCAAGCTTTCGAGAAAAGATTAGCGCTACTCCAGACCGTGTATACTAGGCGGCCAATGGAACTTAGTTTACATCATTGCCCCCTGTATTGGTTTTCCATATGGTGCAGTCTGCATTTGATAAGAGCATCGTTTAGCGGCAGAGCTATCGGGATCCGGGCCGCCTCGACTCTGTAATCACAGAGATTTCTAATCAGGATGACATGGTAAGAGCGCTCTGAACTTCAAGCGACAGAGACAGAGACAGAGAGAGAGAAAGAGAGAAGGACTAGATATGCCGGGTCCAATGAGTTGCAGGTCTAATCAGTTCATGTTGTGACTGGACTGTGTTTACTGTGTGGATAGGGCGTACGTCTTGGAGTTGTTATCGGCAGTTCGCGCTATAAAATGGGCGCACACTGATGCATGCAAATGGTGCAGATTTGGCCTAATCAGAGAAGGAAGTTTTGTTAACATGGAGCATGTTGTGGACTGATCGGCAGAGCAGAATCAAAGGGAGAAGATTTAGACTCCGGTTTCGGTAACCAAAGGTAGGTCGTCGTGCATACTGCGATCTTAACTTAGACATAGTTGTACGAGTTGGGGGGTTGACGTCAACACAAAATAACACACACACACACACACCTCACACACACACACACCTCACACACACACACACCTCACACAACACACACCACACACACACCTCACACACACCACACACACCTCACACACACATACACACACACACACACTCACACACCACACACACACACACACACACACACACACACACACACACACACACTTCCAACCTCTAACCTCCAATGGGCGGGAGGTAACCCAATAATAAAAAGCTTGCTTGATGCCCGGTGGGTCTAGGGTCGATCTCCGTCGGTGGGCCCATTAGGCTATTTTACGTTCCAGCCAGTACTCCACAGATGTTGTAAAAAGACCGTGGCATGTACTATCCTGCATGTGGGATGGTGCATATAAAAGATCCTTTGCTGCTAGCCCATGGAATGGTGACAGTTGGTTTTCTCTCTCATTATCTGGGTGCTTCTTAGCCATATTAACACGTTATTACGGAGGGCGGAACGTAGCCCAGTGGTAAAGTGCTCGCCGGTCCAGGATCGATCCCCGTCGGTGGGACCATTGGGCTATTCCTCGTTTTAGTCGGTGCACCACAACTGTTATATCAAAGTCCGTGGTATGTGCTAATCTGCCTGTGGGGATGGTGCATAAAAAGGATCCCTTGCTACTAATGGAAAAATGTAGCTGGTTTCCTCTCTAAGACTGTCAAAATGACCATATGTTTGACATCCAATAGTCGATGATTAATAATTCAAAGTACTCTAGTGGTGTCGTTAAACAAAACAAACTTTAAAAAAAAAAACGTTATTACGGTAGATATAAAAAGTGCATCTAACTCAGCTGGTAGAACGCTCGCGTCATAAACTTCGGTTGAAGGGTCGAAACCCCTCGATGGACGTCTGATCGGGTTTATGATGTCCCAAGCAGTGCCTCGTGACAAGTATATCAAACGCCGTGGTATGTTCTATACAATTAGAAAGTACATATAAAAGATCCCTTTCTGGTAATGGAAAAATGTAGCGGGTTTCCTCTGAAAACTACGTGTCACAGTTACCGTATATCTGACATCCAATGGTTAATATCAATGTGCTCTAGTAGTGTTCGTAGAAAAATACAAACTTTGACTTTTTAACACCTCTCAATATATCTACGTACCTTTCATTTCTTAGTTGCCGAAGAAAACCCAGACGTTAAAGGTGCATTATCGTGTGCAAGTGTACGGTCCCATGACTGCAAATAACAGAGTTCAAAGGATGTTTTGAAGTCAAGCAATTTGTTTATAGCACAACCACTCGATACATTTAAACTAGTTTTTAGTGTCAATCGTTTCGTGTATAGCACAGCCACTCGATACATTTAAACTAGTTTGTATTTTGAAGCGGTTTACTCCATACATATAAACTAGTTTGTAGTGTGAAGCGTTTCGTTTATAGCGTAACCACTTTGTACATACACACTAGTTTGTAGTGTGAAGCGTTTCGTTTATAGCACAACCACTCGGTACATATACACTAGTTTGTAGTGTGAAGCGTTTCGTTTATAGCACAACCACTCGATACATATAAACTAGTTTGTAGTGTGAAGCGTTTTACTCGATACATTTAAACTAGTTTGTAGTGTGAAGCGTTTCGTTTATAGCACAACCACTCGATACATATAAACTAGTTTGTAGTGCCAAGCGTTTTACTCGGTACATATACACTAGTTTGTAGTGTGAAGCGTTTCGTTTATAGCACAACCACTCGATATATATATAAACTAGTTTGTAGTGTGAAGCGTTTCGTTTATAGCACAACCACTCGATACATTTAAACTAGTTTTTTAGTGTCAAGCGTTTCGTTTATAGCACAGCCACTCAATACATTTAAACTAGTTTGTATTTTGAAGCGGTTTACTCCATACATATAAACTAGTTTGTAGTGTGAAGCGTTTCGTTTATAGCGCAGCCACTCGGTACATATACACTAGTTTGTAGTGTGAAGCGTTTCGTTTATAGCGCAACCACTCAGTACATACACACTAGTTTATAGTGTGAAGCGTTTCGTTTATAGCACAACCACTTGATACATATAAACTAGTTTGTAGTGCCAAGCATTTTACTCGATACATATAAACTAGTTTGTAGTGTGAAGCGTTTCGTTTGTAGCACAACCACTCGATACATATAAACTAGTTTGTAGTGTGAAGCGTTTCATTTGTAGCACAACCACTCGAGACATATAAACCAGTTTGTAGTGTGAAGCGTTTCGTTTGTAGCACAACTACTTAATACATATAAACCAGTTTGTAGTGTGAAGCGTTTTACTCGATACATATAACCTAGTTTGTAGTGTGAAGCGTTTCGTTTGTAGCACAACCACTTAATACATATAAACTAGTTTGTAGTGTGGAGCGTTTTACTCGATACCTATAAACTAGTTTGTAGTGTGAAGCGTTTTACTCGATACATATAAACTAGTTTGTAGTGTGGAGCGTTTTACTCGATACTTATAAACTAGTTTGTAGTGTGAAGCGTTTTACTCGATACATATAAACTAGTGTGTTGTTCCTGTTCTCTCCATCGACCATATCTTAGACATCAAACAGCCTCAGTTTAAATGGGCTGAGGTGTCGATAAACAAATATTACTTTCCTTTTCTTTCTTAGATCAATACAATACAATACAATATAATACAATACAATCTTTATTGCAACCATTGTACGAGTACACTGGTTAAGGGGATTGGGCCCAATTTCACAAAATATTGTAAGCCTAGTTTTGCACGTAAACGTAAATCTACGACTAAACCACAATTCTTATTACTATTATATTATAACAAATACAGTTAGAAGTACACATTTAATTTTCTTTTGTCCTTAAAATGCTTCCGTAATGATGTAATTTTCTTCGTGAAATAAATGCCGAGCACTTGCATATGTATGCCCGGTATAACTGCTAGTCGCAGACGTAAACTTACGATGTTTTGCGAATTTGAAATTGGCCCCAGATTCCCACTTGTGATGAAACTGTTGGTAAATTGGACGCAGTTGAAACAAAGATCCTTAACTGTTCAAATGTTAATACTCAGTTTATTAATGATATTGTACTAGAGTTTATTCATGTAATCAATGACGTAGCTGGTGATATGTTCTCACGAAATGTAAGCCATAGAGATTCATGTAAGGATACCGGCCTCGTTAGCATCGTGGTTAGGCCATCGGTCTACAGGCTGGTAGGTACTGGGTTCGGATCTCAGTCGAGTCATGGGATTTTAAATCCAGTGAGTGCTCCGCAAGGCTCAATGGGTAGGTGTAAACCACTTGCACCGACCAGTGATCCATAACTGGTTCAACAAAGGCCATGGTTTGTGCTATCCTGCCTGTGGGAAGCGCAAATAAAAGATCCCGTGCTGCTAATCGGAAGAGTAGCCCATGTAGTGGCGACAGCGGGTTTCCTCTCAAAATCTGTGTGGTCCTTAACCATATGTCTGACGCCATATAACCGTAAATAAAATGTGTTGAGCGCGTCGTTAAATAAAACACTTCTTTCTTTCTTTCACGTAAGGATAACCGCATTAATATGAGTTGGTATTCTGAAGAATGTGAAGATAAACGCTATGAGTTTTTAGATTAACTTAATGAATATCGTAAACATGATTCTACGGAAAACAGACAAAGAATGGTGCAAGCTCGGTCATTATTTAAATCAAGTGCCAGAAAATGTAGACTTAACCATGATAGAGAACAAACCACTAAACTGTTAGCTGCCTAACAAAGTAACGTCAAAGCATATTGGAAATTATTGAAAGGGGCTAGTAACATAATTAACCCAAATATTTCATGTTCAGAGTTTGCCAATTATTTTAAACATATAAATAATCCTACAAGTCCATTTCTTAACCCTGATGAAGATGTTGTGCAGTTTGTTGATAAATATGTGAAAGGAGAATTTGAAGTTATGTTTGACGAATTAAATATTGCTATTTCTTGTGATGAAATTATGAAGGCAATTGATAGTTTACATAATTCTAAGAATAGTGGTTCAGATCGTATTTTGAATGAATTTATTATGAGTGGTAAACATGTACTTTGTCCACATGTTTGCACTTTATTCAACACTATTTTTATGTCTGGTCACTTTCCACGCTCATGGGCTGATGGTGCATTATACCATTGCACAAAAAGGGTAGCATTAATGATGTTAATAATTATAGAGGCATTACCCTACTAAGCTGTCTGGGCAACTTATTTACGAAAATCCTCAACAGCCGCCTCACAGTTTGGGCTGAAAATTATCAGGTTTATATTGAAGGACAGTCTGATTTCCGTTCAGGTATGGGCACTGTTGACAATATTTTTGTTTTACACTCATTAATTACTCATTTTGTTAATAATAATAACAAATTATTTTGTGCTTTTGTTGATTTTTCAAAGGCGTTTGTTTATGTTGTAAGAGATAATCTGTGGTATAAACTGATACAGATAGGAATTCGCGGAGAAATGCTAAATATAATAAGATCGATGTATAACTGTACTAAATCATTTGTTAGAACATGCAACACTCAATCAGAACCTTTTGTTTGTAACATCGGTGTTAGACAAGGCGAATGCCTTTCGCCTTTTTTATTTGCTATGTATATAAATGACTTCGAGGATGAGATCATTCACAAAGGTGTTGGCGGAGTGGATACAGGCATGCTTAAGCTATTTATTCTTTTATTTGCAGACGACATAGTTTTATTAGCGGAAAATGAATTAGATTTGCAAAATTGTCTGGATGCATTGTATGAATATAGCATTAAATGGAGGCTATGGGCTATGTGTAAATATTGAGAAACAAAAGTTATGGTATTTTGTAAAGGTGATAGACTATCAAATGATTTAGAATTTAGATATGGTAATTATCCAATAGAAATTGTACGCAGATTTTCATATTTAGGTGTTGTGTTTACGACAGGTGGATCATTTACTGATATGCAAAATACTCTCGTGGGACAAGCGCAAAAAGCAATGTACCAAATGTAAAAGTATTTACAACAATTTGTGTCGTTAAAACCTTCTCATGTGTGTGATATACAGTGGAACCTCGTTAGTCCGGACTCCAGTAGTCCGGAATCCTCACCTTACGGACGTTTTTTTTAGCAAAACGAAACGACCACTCAGTAAAGTTATTCATTAATCCAGATATTCAGCTTCCGGAACCGGACGGTCCTAATTCTGAACCAAATGTACAAAGTAAAGGCAAACTGCTTCGTTTGACCGGTCGCCACTGATTGAACATAAAAGTAATCCGCCAATTAACGCTCAAGGAATCGACGGAGATAAAATGGCTGCACGGGGTTTCATACCGCAGTTTATTAACTATTCACCTGAGTTTATTTAGTGTTAGTAGGATAGAGCACAAGTGTTCACAAGTGTTTTTTTGTTGTTTTTTTAAATATAATTTCTTTTATCTATGACCAGACTGGCTGTTTTATTTTATGAAAAAAGAAGAAGAGTATTTTATTTTTAAAAGTGGGTAACTCTTGATCATACCCTACGGAATCAAGGGAGGTTACTCATCATGTACATTTCAGTAATACGGAAATTCGTTAATTCGGACGTTTTTTTGTAATAACCATACTGTCCGGACTAATGAGGTTCCACTGTATTTGACAAATTAATACATCCTATTCTAAGCTACGGCTGCGAAGTCTGGGGGTTTATTCAGAGAACGGCAGTAGAAAGAATGCATTTGACATTTTGTAAGCAGTTACTTGGTGTAAAGCAGACTACTCAAACTGATTTTGTATATGGCGAATTAGGTAGATTTCCTTTGATTGTGCATAGACATTATAGAATTATTAAGTTCTGGTTGAAAATTATAAAAGGTGACAACAGGAAATTTACAAAAATATGTTATGATATGATAAGTGATATGATTTTGTTCCCTACTAAAAATAACTGGGCTATGCGTGTTCGAAATTTGTTAAATAATACTGGCTTTTCTATAGTCTGGCAAAATCAGGGTGTAGGGAATGAGGTGGTGTTTTTATCATTATTAATGCAAAGATTAAAAGATATGTTTATACAGGGATGGCGCTATCGATTAAACCTTTCTTCAAGAGCATCACTATACAGACATTTTTCAAATACTTTTTCTTATAAGTCATATTTAGACAGTATTTCTGTTGGAAAATATAGAACTGCTTTAACGAGACTACGCATTGCTGCTCGAAGATTATTAATTGAAACTGGAAGATGGGCAAAACCTAACCCAGTTGCACTGGATAATCGTAAATGTACTACTTGTAATTTAATAGAAGATGAATTCCATTTTATACTTGTTTGTCCTATGTACAAATCTATCAGACATTACATACCAAAATATTATAAAAATAACCCTAGTATGTTCAAATTTATTGAACTGTTAAATAACAACAATGAAAGAATAGTAAGACGGTTAGCTGTGTATTGTTTTAAAGCCTTTGAAAAAAGAAACATAATTTTGTACAAGGAAGTTTTCCCTGCATGTGAATGTGAATGCGTAAGTAAAACGTTTGTTATGTGTATTATGTGTATCTTTAATTTTGCATTTAGTTATTTTATAAACATCATGTTAATACTCATGGGCGCCATGTCGCTAATGTATCCCATTTATGTGTCAATACGATTTACACGTTGTATACAAACATTATATATCTGTGTATATGTATATATTATGTGCTCAATGGCCATTAGGCCTAATACGAATAAAGTTCATGTCTTTAGTTATATACATAACATTAATGAGGCATGTTCAGTGGTCATTCGCTAGATTGGTGGGAGACGAACCCAGCACCTCCCAGCCTTATGCCCAGTGACTTAACCACAACACCACCGAGGCTGGTACACCGTATAAACCCAATATCACGAAGACATGTGACCAGTGTGTAACGTACACGCCACAGGTGTTCGTTATATCGAGTTTGTTCTCTTGATATATCGACAAAGAGTCGCAGTCGCCATGTTAGACACCCAGTAACCATTAGGTTCACGAGTTCCTGGTGTATTGTTAAACCAACATTAATTCTCTGACGTTCTCTATTTCCGAACACGGAGCTGTTCGGACGGAAATTGGGATGAATAATTGGCTGGTTCGAGAAAACAGACGCGTACACGTACGTCATTACCGTAAAACGCAGGTTAAAGAGAAAGCCGATCACGTGACTTGAAATATACGCTGTTCAGGTGTCATATTTTAAGCAGCTAGCGTTAACTAAGATTGAACGCATTGTTGTTGTTTTGTTTTTTGTGTGTTTTTTTGCGTTGACTGTGTGCATGTAAAAGACATAGGTTAAAGACAGAATCGTGCAGATCGCGTGACTTGAAATATACATTGTGTAGGACACTCTTACTGGTATCATATTTTGAGCAGCTAGCGTTAACTAAGATTGAACGAAAGTTTTGTTTATTTTTTAAATGTGTGCATGTAAAATATAGGTTAAAGGCACTCAGTCACGGGTGGTTGACCTAATTAACGACCCGGCAAAGTATTATCTGAAAATATATACATTTGATTTGTACCTAAAAGTACTTTATTGAACCATCTACATAACCACCATTTTTATTGATATTTTATGAAAATAATTGAATTATGTCGACGGTCCATAATTCAGAGAAAAATAACGGCTATTTGGAGAGCAGAGGTGTGACGTATTATTTTTGAGTCATGTGACGGGCATTCCCCGAATAACCACAGTGTCAAAACTATTTACCAAGCTCGTGTAACGATAACGCTTGACCGTCCTCTGCGACGTAGGGTATATAGAAAAACCCACAATGAAAATAAGTTATTAAAATTAATAAAAACATGTACTGAATGATAATAAGCTTATACATTAATATATTTTGGTAACAGAAGCATGTTAAACGTCGACAATCCCGACTAGTTAGGCTTTTGCATCTGTGGGTAAATTTATCGTTAGTCATACGCGATTAAATCTAAACATCTGGATCACAAACACCTTCATTTTTCACCTTGTCAAATTCATTATTATGCAAAATATGCTATAACAGCTGGCTCAGGATAGGAATTGTTACATTTTTAAAGCATACTATGAACTAGACGGTGTTTATATACGATGTTGCTATATATACGACGGCCGTGTATATAATCTCCGCTAACGAGGGCTGGCTATATGCATACCAAAAATGCATATACTGATATAGGCGGTAAATAAGTATTTGATTGTTCCACAGGAGGAATATATACTAACTACTGTACGAATAGTGCGTTTACTGAACAGGGGAGGGAGAGATTGTATATGAATCTAGTGGACCCTTTTGTGTATGTTTTTCATAGACATATGAATAGCGTAATATTGCCACTGCAGTCAAAAAATAAAATAAAATAAAATAAATAATAATAATAATAATAATAATAATTATAATAAATAAATAAATAAATAAATATTATCAGCTGCTGAGGTAGATTATCTGAAAGAGAAACTAACTACGGACAGTACACAAACTAACAACAGGGCTTGAACTTAATAATTTTTCACCGATTGCAATTTTGAGACTGCCTATGTAACTGTTTAAATAAATTATTATTATTGTTATTATTATTATTATTATTATTATTATTATTATTATTGGTGTTATTAGTGTTAGTCTACTACTACCTTTTTGGGGTGGACGAGGCAGTGTTTTATCGGGGGGTTTTGGCTATAATAATGCAAGATTAACGTGCGTACACATTCAAGCGGCAGCCTGAACTTGCCCCTGTACGTACAACTGCATTCAATTGGGTTAAGTTATAATTAAGCCAACCTTTGGAGGGCAAAACATTGTTTTTTAACGCAATACATTAAACCGAATGACTACTTTGCGAATCGGTCAAAATAATTTGTTAGTAGGCAAAATTGGTGACGCTGGAAAACGTTACCCATTTACTAACCGAGCACTACAGAGTTGTAACCGTCTGTACTAAATTCCATGCACACGCGCCTGAAGTGGTACCGTGTACGGCAGCTCCGTAAATAAAACCCAAAACGACACAAACATTTTTTTCAATAATAATAATAATTTTAAAAATATTATTGAGAGTTCCATGTTTCGACTGGTTATTATGTTATTTCAGCGTAATCGTCGTTATTTTGTCATGAAATAATATAATAGCCGGCCCTCATTTTCCAGGTCTCCATATACAGCCGTCTTTTATATAGAAATCAAGAATACATTGCACGGCTGTCGTATATATATATATAGCCTTATAATTACGAGTCTGTTTTGCCGTACGTTTTGTGACTTTTCACGAGAAGAGTTCCAACTTTTAAAAATTAAGCGTGTCTGCAATTCCCTCGATCGTGGTTCAATTAAACTGTTTTGGATGATATTATAACGAGGTTTGGTATACCACGTGAATGTAATTTCCATTAATTTTATAATCCATATTTAGAGAAATAAGGACCACTAAATCCGTGACTGAGTGCCTTTAACGACAGAGTCGTGCAGATCGCGTGACTTCAAATATACTCTTAAAGTCGGTACTTTAAACCCTTTCGTAAACATTTTAAGCAGAAAGCGTTAACTAAAATTGAATTTCTTTTTTCTTTTTTTTTTTTTTTTTTTTCTTTCTTTTTTCATTATCTTTAATTTATGCTAGTAGGTTAAAGGCGGAGTCTCACAGATCGCGTGACTTGAAATATACACTTTGTATGATCCCGCCCTCTATTCATAAACATTTCACGGTCGTATTTAATCCGGAATAGCTGACTCTCCTCTCCGATGACGGGGCTTGAGTGGGAAAGGCACCATTAATACACGGTCAACTGTCACTTCTTGGGAAAACAACCCACCGGGATGTTCTGTTCTGGCATATTTATAAGGAATATTAAGGTACTGGTTCCCCATTTCAACACTGCAGTATCTCTGGCTGTTATTGATTTGGCATGCCCAGATTGTTAATTTCTGCATATCCGATTTGTTTTTGTCGCAGTTACAGTTGTAGGGGTCTCAAAAAGAGTTCACTGAAAATGAATATGATCGCGTTTTTGATGACCTCTTTTGAACTCCTATTTTCTAAATGTCAATTTTTAAAAAAGAAAGAAATGTTTTATTTAACGACCCACTCAACACATTTTATTTACGGTTATATGGCGTCAGACATATGGTTAAGGACACACAGATTTTGAGAGGAAACCCGCTGTCGCCACTACATGGGCTACTCTTTCCGAACGTAAAACATATTACCAACCATTGATGAATCACACTATTGAGATTTTTTCTCGGCGTTACATAATGAGCTCATCAATAATTGAAAAGGGCAATTTCCTTAAACCAGACCCGTAGGAACGATATCGTGTGTGTAACCACTTTTTTATCTTTGTTTATATACATTAGGATATTTTTTTTAAAGTACATTTTTGTCCTCAAGTGTGGAGGGAGGGGCACAGCTCTTCGCTCCCTCCCCTCATAATAGCCCTGCCTAACCACACCCATGTCATTTGTCCCATTCACTTCCTACTCATCCTCGCCGCCGCCGCTGCAATAGAGTGGTAATGACGGTAGTTAAAACCGAAGTTCTTTCCTATCCAGTAGCGGTACACGCCATTTAATGACCAGTCTAGTCGAAATAGGGATAGTTGCACAATGTCGGACCGGAAGAGGTTGGAGACATTTTATTAGTGGATCACGTGTCGTATGCACAAACGTACTCGTTTAACTGACAGCTTTGATGACATTAGGGCTACAACTAGCGCGGAGGATAGGGTGGCCCGTATGGTGAAAGAGGGGCCGTTACCCTAAAATAACAACAAAAACTGGCTTTTGCCGTACGTTTTATGACTTTTCACGAGAAGAATTCCAAATTTTAAAAATGAATCGTGTCTGGAATTCCCTCGATCGTGTTTTAATTAAAATGTTTTGAATGATTCAATAACGAGGTTTGGTATACCACATGAATGTAATTTCCATTAATTTTATAATCCATATTTAGAGAAATAAGGACCACTAAATCCGTGACTGAGTGCCTTTAACGACAGAGTCGTGCAGATCGCGTGACTTGAAATATACTCTTAAAGTCGGTACTTTAAACCCTTTCGTAAACGTTTTAAGCAGAAAGCGTTAACTAAAATTGAATTTCTTTTTTCTGGGTTTTTTTGTGTGTTGTTTTTTTGTTTTTTGTTTTTTGGGTTTTTTCTTTTGTTTTTTCATTTTCTTTAATTTATGCTAGTAGGTTAAAGGCGGAGTCTCACAGATCGCGTGACTTGAAATATACACTATGTATGATCCCGCCCTCTATTCCATAAACATTTCACGGTCGTATTTAATCCGGAATAGCTGACTCTCCTCTCCGATGACGGGGCTTGAGTGGGCAAGGCACCATTAATACACGGTCAACTGTCACTTCTTGGAAAACAACCCACCGGAATGATCTGTTCTGGCATATTTATCAGGAATATTGTGGTACTTGTTCCCCATTTCAACACTGCAGTATCTCTGGCTGTTATTGATTTGGCATGCCCAGATTATTAATTTCTGCATATCCGATTTGTTTTTGTCGCTGTTACAGTTGTAGGGGTCTCAAAAAGAGTTCACTGAAAATTAATATAATCGCGTTTTGATGACCTCTTTTGAACTCCTATTTTCTAAATGTCGATTTTATTGCGAACGGAAACTCGTTTTGTGTGAAAGGAACGTAAAACACATTACCAACCATTGATGAATCACACTATTGAGAATTTTTCCTCGGCGTTACATAATGAGCTCATCAATAATTGAAAAGGGCAATTTCCCTAAACCAGACCCGTAGGAACGATATCGTGTGTGTGACCACTTTTTTTTCTTTATTTACATACATTAGGAGGTGTGTTTTTTTAAGTACATGTTTGTCCTCAAGTGTGGAGTGAGGGGCACAGCTCTTCGCTCCCTCCCCTCATAATAGCCCTGCCTAACCCCACCCATGTCATTTGTCCCATTCACTTTCTACTCATCCTCGCTGCCGCAGCCGCAATAGAGTGGTAATGACGGTAGTTAAAACCGAAGTTCTTTCCTATCCAGTAGCGGTACACGCCATTAATGACCAGTCTAGTCGAGATAGGGATAGTTGCACAATGTCGGACCGGAAGAGACGTTCGAGACGATTTTATTAGTGGATCACGTGTCGTATGCACAAACGTACTCGTTTAACTGACAGCTTTGATGACATTAGGGCTACAACTAGCGCCGAGGGTAGGGTGGTCCGTAGGGGTGAAATAACAACAAAAAACGGGCTTTTTTTGGGGAGGGAGGTTTTTTTTTGGGTGGGTAGGGTGGTTTCTGGGTTGTGGGATTTTGTTTTTCACTTTTTGTCTACCGAGATAATGGCTGAATGAATGGTTGCATGAATGTAAGTTAAAGTTTAAAGGTACCACGAGGGCACATTTTAATCATCTGCTAATTGAATGTCATATGTGATGTCAAACATTGCTAATTTTCTCCATTGGATTCAAGGGATCTTTTATATGCATTTTCCGCTCCGCAAGACTCAATGGGTAGGTGTAAACCACTTGCACCGACCAGTGATCTATAACTGGTTCAACAAAGGCCATGATTTGTGCTATCCTGCCTGTGGGAAGCGCAAATAAAAGATCCCTTGCTGCCTGTCGTAAAAGAGTAGCCTATGTGGCGACAGCGGGTTTCCTCTAAAAAAAACAGTGTCAGAATGACCATATGTTTGACGTCCAATAGCCGATGATAAGATAAAAAATCAATGTGCTCTAGTGGCGTCGTTAAATAAAACAAACTTTACTTTGTATATGCATTTTCCCGCAGACAGGATAGCACATATCACGTCCTTTGATATACCAGTCGTGGGGCACTGGTTGGGACGGGAAGCACCTCAGGCGAGTGCTCTACCGATCGAGCGAACGAATGAACGGACGGACAGCTGGACGGACGAATTAATGAACGACATTACAGCACGGAAACACGTTTAGATGAAGAAAGAAAGAAATGGTTTATTTAACGACGCACTCAACACATTTTAATTACGGTTATATGGCGTCAGACATATGGTTAAGTACCACACAGATATTGAGAGAAAAAACCCGCTGTCGCCACTTCATGGGCTACTCTTTCCGATTAGCAGTAAAGGATATTTTACATGCACCATCCCACAGACAGGATAGCACATACCACGGCCTTTGATATACCAGTCGTGGTGCACTGGCTGTGACGAGAAATAGCCCAATGGGCCCACCGACGGGGATCGATCCCAGACCGACCGCGCATCGAGCGAGCGCTGTACCACTGATTTACATCCCGCCCCTTTTAGACGAAGAAGACCGAATATTCCTGTACCCTGATTTTTTATTAAACATTTTTTACACACACACACACACACACCTTATTTCAGTCTAGGTACGGCCTTAAAATCCTATTTATGTTCTGCTACAATCACTACTAAACGACTTGTTTTGTCAGTTCATCAGACATAATACGACCTCTTAAAATAAGAGTGGCGGGACGTAGCCCAGTGGTAAAACGCTCGCTTGATGCGCAGTTGGTTTAGGATCGATCCCCGCCGGTGGCCCCATTGGGCTATTTCTCGTTCCAGCCTGTGCTCCACAACTGATGTAACAAAGGTCGTGGTATGTACTATACTGTCTGTGGGATGGTGCATATAAAAGATCCCTTGCTGCTACTAGAAAAGAGTAGCCCATGAAGTGGCGACAGCGGGTTTTCTCTCTCAATATCTATGTGGTTCTTAACTATAATTATGTCCAACGCCATATAACTGTAAATAAAATGTGTTGAGTGCGTCATTTAATAAAACATTTCCTTCCTTCCTTAAAATGTGACTAAATGGTATCTATAATATAAATATTACGCAAGGCCGTTTTAACAGGTTCGGATCGTTCTGACCGGTTCTCCTATTTTAATGTGTACTGTCGACAGCCTTCTTTGTACTTGCCCGATGCCGCATTTCGCAAGGATCTTTTTTGTGCTCAGGTCCTGTCAACTATCGTACCTTCTTCGTGCTAAATATTGCGTACAAAGATGAATCCCATAAATAATACGGCAATGGAAGTCGTCATCTGTGTCACTTAACATAGAAGTGGCTATATGCATGACGGTCGTGTACATAGTCTCGGCTTATAAGGGATTGCTATCTGGTAGCTGCGTTTAGCTGTGGGGAAAAAACGGAAAGTTTTACCCACAAAAGATCGGCTAACAAATTGGTTGACATCAACTAACACCCATCCACCCCAATCCCCACCCTCACCCCTTTGGCAGCTTCTGATAGGCTGCAGTGAATAAAAGTTTGTTTTGTTTAACGACACCACTAGAGCACATTGATTTATTAATCATCGGCTATTGGATGTCAAAGTTTTGGCATTTTGACGTATATTCTTAGATAGGAAACCCGATACATTTTTCCATTAGTAGCAAGGGATCTTTTATATGCACCATCCCACAGACAGGATAGCACATACCACGTCCTTTGATATTCCAGTCGTGGTGCACTGGCTGGAACGAGAAATAGCCCAGTGGGCCCACCGACGGGGATCGATCCCAAACCGACCGCGCATCAAGCGAGCGCTGTACCACTGGGTTACGTCCCGCCTAGCCCGTAATGAGTACACGTCAATATCATGATCAAAGTCTCAACCGCCCTCGGTGGCGCAGTGATTAAGCCATCGGACTACAGGCTGGTAGGTACAGGGTTCGCAGCCCGGTACCGGCTCCCATCCAGAGCGAGTTCTTAAGGGCTCAATGGGTAGGTGTAAGGCCACTACACCCTCTTCTCTCTCACTAACCATTAACCAACTAACAACTAACCCACTATCCTGGACAGACAGCCCAGAAAGCTGAGGTGTGTGCCCAGGAGAGCGTGCTTGAACCTTAATTGGATATAAGCACGAAAATAAGTTAAAATGAAATGAATCAAACTCTTAAAACAGCTGTCAGGTTTTGTTTCCATTCTTTCTCGTTATCACCGGTTTCTTTTAGCAAAATAACATTCGTTTATCTGGGCTTATGTTGTCAGTGATTTCCTGGCAGCACTCATTTCATCAGTCATTCTCAAATATGGAGAGGAAGCTTAAATTATTTTGTCCCATGTGTATTTAACATTTCAACCTTATTTCCTCCCTGTCAAACAGGATAAATTTGCATTTGCGTTTTAATGAACGATAAAACCTGGTTTGAGTTTCAACAAACATCACCACGAAAAAAACTGCATGTCAAATGAAAGAAAGGAATGTTTGTTTGATGACGTCACCAGACCTTGGATTCTAAGGTGCGCGGGTTCGATCGCGCTCGTACAGCGCACGTAATATCAATCTGACGAGTGTGAAAAACAGCGCACGTTATACTCGACAAACGGCACACGTAAAATAAATTTGTATATTTTTGTATAGTTTTCATAGCTCATTTAGCTGATAGGAAGGTCCTTTTATTAAAACAATAAAAACATGGCAGTGGCTTCCATGAAGTCGTTTAACTGGTATTTCTCTTTACAAATCGGGAAATACTGGTTTAATAGACAATTTTGTAAATGTACCAGTCAAAATCCAATCGGAGCTACACTGCCTATTTTATTTATTTTGGAGAGTGCAGTTTTTCACTCGCCTTAGCATATTGAGGTGTGAGATTTTTCACTCGCCTTAGCATATTGAGGTGTGAGATTTTCCACTCGCCTTAGCATATTGAGAGATTTCCCACTCGCCTTAGCATATTTGAGGTGTGAGATTTTCCACTCGCCTTAGCATATTGAGGTGTGAGATTTTCCACTCGCCTTAGCATATTGAGGTGTGAGATTTTTCACTCGCCTTAGCATATTGAGGTGTGAGATTTTCCACTCGCCTTAGCATATTGAGGTGTGAGATTTTTCACTCGCCTTAGCATATTGAGGTGTGAGATTTTCCACTCGCCTTAGCATATTGAGGTGTGAGATTTTTCACTCGCCTAGCATATTGAGGTGTGAGATTTTTTGATAACTTAGCAACCTTGAGGTGTGAGATTACCACTCGCCTTAGCATATTGAGGTGTGAGATTTTTTTCACTCGCCTTAGCATATTGACGGTCTTTAACATAACAGTTCACTGCCCTTAGCATATTGAGGTGTGACACAGGGAAAATACCACTCGAAGAATTTTTCAAAACGCAAAAGGACCATTTTCTTCCCTGGAGCACATTATTATTAATCATCTGCTAGGGGATCGTCAAACAATTTGAAAATTAGAGGAAACCTTATCCATGTTGTACACCATTAGCAGATAAAGGATCGTTCATATTTTTTTAATCAAACGCGATATAGTCACATTAAAACGGTCTTTTACATAACATGTCGTAGGGCACTGGTGACGTTTTGACAGGAAAAACAACGAATTGAAGAGTTCAGGCCGCAAAACGCGTATAAACCATTTTCTTTCTTTTTTAGTTAAATACCATATATTGTATGTCAAAAACACTAATCGGCCCGAGAGTTTGCTGCAAATCGAGATTGAGTGCTTATGACATTTATTGGACATCCAGTCCTATCCACTAAAAACCGTTCGAGCATGTCTTGCCGGGTCCCATCTCTGAATAGCCAGGGGCCCGAACCGTTTTGCATATACAAACATAGAACATTTTCTAATGACAGATTATCGTTCAATTTAATCAGACTTTTGATTAAGAGTGAAATAATTTTAAATAAAACTATTATTAGTTTAAATTAGAGAGCGAGTGCATATTTTTAACATATATACACTAAGGATTCGACATGTCTGGCCGGGGTCCCATCTCCTGAATAGCCACACCATACAATATACACACACAGAACATTTTCATACACCACACTTTTAAGTGAATAATTTATAAAAACGTATATATATATATACATAACATACATACATATACATATATACACATACATATACATTATATAATATATATATATATATATATATATATATATATATATTATATATATATATATATATATATAATATATATATATTTTATATGATTGACACAAAGCGGATAAATAGCGATGTCTTTCATTCTTAAATAACATACATGTAAATATATAATGAAACTCATCTCCGGTACATTTTCCCATCTACCCGTTTCAATAGGAATATTATGATTTGAAAATCTGAATCGTAATAATGGGCACCAGTGTTTGTCTCTACAAATGTGACATATGTCTCAAATGCAACAGTAGTTTTTAATAATTTATAATTTGAAGCTTTGGATTAATTATTAACGTGAGTATACCGTGATTGTAAGTATTGATTAGTAATCCTTGTAGAAATAGATCTTTTCAACAAGGAACAACTAGTAATACAATTGCACTATGAGGACCATATATACATGTATGTACAACCAACATCATCTAAAATTGATTTTGCAAACATAATCCATTTGTGATTAAAAATATTATTGTTCACATCATTTTGTAATAATTTATAGACTAGTAATGATAAACTGGACTATTTTTCAGTGATTAATCGATACCAGAAAGAAATCATTTTAATTTTACAGTGATATAAACTGGACAACGTCCAAGTTCTCCATATAATATATACAACGGTGTAGATTTCCTCACAGGTAATAAAAACATTTTAAAATGGTTACATAGTTTTTCCAATGATGACAGTTTTGAAACCCCAAATTTCGCTACCATATAAAAGGACTGGTAAAACCATGCAGTCAAATAATTTTAGCTGACACTGTATGGAAATATTATAACATCTGCCATGTCTTAAAACGAAGTACATAGCCTTTGGTGCCTGAGTATATAAGATGTTTCTTGCCTTAGTAAATCGGTTTGATTTGTGGAATATAATACCAAGATATTTGTATCTTTCTACATTATCAAGCTTCGTATTTCCAAGATAAAATACTTTTTGACAATCTGTTTTATTGTCGTTTAAAATCAAAACTTTAGGTTTTTTTTACAATTTACTGTTAGTTTCCATTTCGTGCAATAAGAATCAAAATCACTTAGTGACTTTTGCATATCTTGGTAATTATCTGCAAGGAGTACCGTGTCACCGGCATAGAGTAAAACAACGAGAACGATTGACGTACATATTAAGGAATCATTGATAAACATTTCATCCACTGACTGAACTACCCCCCCCCCCCCCCCCCCCATCACGACTAGGAGAATATATTATGATTTAAAAAAAAAAGTGACTTACTTGTGAGCAATGAAAGTTAAAGTTTGGCTTTTTAACTACACTAGAGCACATTGATTTATTAATCATCGGCTATTGGATGTCAAACATTTGGCATTTTTTACGTATAGTCTTAGATAGGAAACCCGCTACATTTTTACATTAGTAGCAAGGTATCTTTTATATGTACCACCCCATAGACAGGCTATTTCTCGTTCCAGTCAGTGCATCAACGGCCGTGCTATATGTTATCTTGACTGTGGAATGGTGCATATCAAAGATATCTTGCTACTAATGGAACAATGTAGCGGGTTTCCTCTCTAAGACTATATGTCAGAATTACCAAATGTTTGACTTCCAATAGCTGATGTATTATTTGTAGTGCCGTGTGGTTAAGTATTAATTCATTATTTCATTCAGCCAACAAAGAGAAAAAGGAGGATACAGAGAGAGAGAGAGAGAGAGAGAGAGAGAGAGGAGAGAGAGAGAGAGAGAGAGAGAGAGAGAGAGAGAGAGACAGAGAGGGGGAGATAGAGGGTGGAGGAGAAACAACTGATATAATATATATATTGACGTGTTTATGGGGAAAATTGCATAGATACTTTAGACGAGTTATTTGTTACACACACACACAGAGAGATAGAGAGAGAGAGAGAGAGAGAGAGAGGAGAGAGAAGAGAGAGGAGAGAGAGAGAGAGAGAGAGAGAGAGAGGAGAGAGGAGAGAGAGATAGAGAGAGAAGGAGAGAGAAGAGGAGGAGGAGAGAGAGAGACAGTGAGGCAAAGAGAGACTGAGACATAGAATAAAGATTGAAAGAAAGAGGGAGAGACAGCAAAATGTGCAAAACGAAAGAAAGAGAGAAAAAAACGAAAGAAAGTAAAAAAGAAGAAAGAAAGAAGACAGAACATTAAACTGTAGTTCTCTCTTTCTTGAAGGGGACCATTTATCGATTACTTCAGAGACTTTCGACGGATGGGTAACGCGTGTCGAAACCTGCTCCTCGGAACATTTCATTTGATTAAAGCCAATACATTTTAACTCGACTCGTCTATGACAATGTATATAGAACGATAGAAGTAGTCCATTTAATCTGTATCCTTCCGCTCTCCTGAATTTGTTTCATTTTCAAATTAATGGTTCGTATAAAATTTGAAGGCATTGTACCCCAGTGGCATCTTCTACCGATGCGATGATCGATTTTAATAATTGTGTGAGGAAATGTTAGCTGTATTTGTTGCTTCACTTTAGACGATTGAAACGATGGAACTATTTTGGGGTTGGGGTTGGTTTTTAAGAGTATATAAAAAGACACATTGATTTATTAATCATCGGCTTTTGGATGTCAAACATTTGATAATTTTTGACGTATAGTCTTAGATAGGAAAACCCGATACATTTTTCCATTAGTAGCAAGGGATCTTTTATAATACCATCCCATAGACAGGGTAGCACATACCACGGCCTTTGCTATACCAGTCGTGGTGCTCTAGTGTGAGGAAATGTTAATTGTATTTGTTACTTCACTTTTATATGATGGAAATGATGTCAGTATTTTGAGTTTGGGGTTGGTTTTTAAGTGTATATAAAAAGACTGTGATTAAGGTTAAGATGAGCGATTTGTAGCGTCAGTCCAGGTGGATTCAACAATAATTCTGTATAACTGAAAAAAGAAAGAAAGAAATATTTTATTTAACGACGCACTCAACATATTTTATTTACGGTTATATGGCGTCAGACATATGGTTAAGGACCACACAGATCTTGAGAGGAAACCCGCTGTCGCCACTACATGGGCTACTCTTTCTGATTAGCAGCAAGGGATCTTTTATTTGCACTTCCCACAGGCAGGATACCACAAACCATGGCCTTTGTTGAACCAGTTATGAATCACTGGTCGGTGCAAGTGGTTTACACCTACCCATTGAGCCTTGCGGAGCACTCACTCAGGGTTTGGAGTCGGTATCTGGATTAAAATATCCCATGCCTCGACTGGGATCCGAACCCAGTACTTACCAGCCTGTAAACCGATGGCCCAATAACGACGCCACCGAGGCCGGTCCGTATAATTGAAACCCTTCTGAAACTCACTATATCCTAACCGATTATGTAATCGAAAGTTGATCGATTCGAGCAATTCGATTATAACCGATGATCGATGGTGAAATTCAAACCGATTCCCATCACTGCCGTACAGGTTCTAATAGACCGAATCAATTCCTACTGCCGATAATGTTAATGTTTACTAATAAAATTGATATAAGAAGCGTATCAACGCACCGAGGAAGTACATCAATAAAAAGTGTGGCACCTCACATCTAATCTACCTGCAAGAACATGGGGAATCACATACCATTTAAGAGATTTAATTAATGTTTTTATTAGCAACCGTAATTTTTGCTGAAAATTGCAGTTCCATTTTTGGGGGGTACCCTGCGTTAGTTTCAACCTCTGGTATATACTACATAACAATTGTATAACAAATACAAGTGTATTTATGTATTGCCATGGATAATAGTATTTGCACAAATAATCAGTGTCACATATTACAACCAATCACAGCCACAGCTGTTTTTACTCCGTAAATATTTGACAATACACCTCGAACTGTCTTCTTTGGGACCATGCAACCTACAGTAAACTGCATTGCAGAATAGGCCTATATATACTACTGTAAGGAAAGGCACCATGGATTGAAAAGATGCCACTGGGGTAGAGATCTCGACTGGACAAGGGCAGACCCAGGAAGTATTTTAGGGAAGGGCTCGATACAAATGGCAAAATTGCACATGGACCATCTCCCTGAAAGGGGGACTTCAATGAAAATCGCACTTGTTTGAGATACGAAAGGTCGTCGGAGAGAGTCGGTTTTGTTTTCTCTGCATGGTATGTACTGTACTGCTTAGGATCCCTTGTTGCCATTTCGGTGAGAGAGAGAGAGGAGAGAGGGAGAGAGAGAGAGAGAGAGAGAGAGAGAGAGAGAGAGAGAGAGAGAGAGAGAGGAGAGGGAGAGAGAGGAGAGAGAGAGAGAGAGAGAGAGGGAGGAGAAAGAGACAGAAAGTGAAAGAGAGGATAGATATAGAGAGGGATGAGAGGAAGAGACAGAGGGGGCTGAGAGAGGGGTAGAGAAGGGGGATATAAAGGGAAGAGATAGAGGGGGAGAGAGTGAAGGGAGAGAGCGAGCGAGAGAGGGGGTGAAAGAGACAGAAAGTAAAAGAAAGGATAGAGACAGAGAAAGAAAGACAGAAAGAAAGAAAGAAAAAGAGATAGAGACAGACAGACAAGAGAGATAGAATGAGATCGAGAGAGATTGAAAGAGAGAAAAAGAAATAAAGAGAGATAGAAAAATATAGAGATTCAGAGAGACCATCGCAGCGTTGTGTTGTGTCTAATATAATAATACTTATACATCACTGCCACCCTTCTCATCTCCAGTGTATGGTTCTACTGTCTCGGACAATCATAATGTAATTTCCATCTCTTAATCAGCGGGAAATCATATAAAGGTCGGATGTGCCTGCAGACGTAAACGCCGTATTTCGAAATATTTGCTGGCGCGAAATTGTTTGGTTTTTATGGGTCGGTCAATAACTCGGTGCTTATGTCGTGTAACGAACGGCTTACTAACAGTCGACTGGATGCTAAATAACATACAGCAGATAACAGAATGTGTTTATTTCATTGGCTGCAGGAAATTAGATCACAAAAACGTATACTTAATCATATATTGTCTCTGTAGCTGGATTGAAGATATTTAAAGTTGCAATGTCGGTTTTATGGTATATTTTGTTTACAACGTAGAACATAGCCCGAGTACTCTGACTGTAAGAGAGCTAGACGGACATTTGGACATAAATACGCTCTCATTACAGTCAGAGACCAACCTATGTATATTTTTGGCAATTCCTGACTACCAAACGGTAGGCAAAGATTCCCGCTCTAATACCACAACAATCCTATGTTTGACGTCAAATACCGTTACATCGATCATTTTCGAGTTAACTGATACAAAAAAATCCACATATTAATCACTAATACACATACTACAGAAAGAAACCCGACAGCACCCACATTCAGCTACGCTTCGTGACACTCCGTCGCAACAATTACAAAGCTGGGCGCGTGATCTATTTCGAGACTGGGCGATTCCGCCTTGTGCAGCAGTTACAGGGGCCGTCTCATAAGAGGAGGCAGTACGTAGCACATACTTTTGCCGAAAATCCTGTCGATAAAGGTACACCAAAAATGTATCCTTCAAATTCAAAATGGAATCAATAATGTGTCAATTGTTTTGGTTTTAATGAGTAATTAAATCTGAAATTAATGAAGATCCAAAACGGCATTAGCCAGTCTACTCGGGCTATCGTTGAACAATGCAGACGGAACAGTCGCTAATGGTATGAGACGGCCCCTGTAACTGCTGCACAAGGTGGAATCGCCCAGTGGCGATCACGTGATCTACGTCTCAGGTTGGTCTCTGACTGTAATGAGAGCGTATTTATGTCCAAATGTCTGTCTAGCTCTCTTACAGTCAGAGTACTCGGGCTACGTAGAACAATGCAGACGGACAGACAGTCGTAATCAGAAACAGTGAGAGAGAGAGAGAGAGAGAGAGAGAGAGAGAGAGAGAGAGAGAGAGAGAGAGAGAGAGAGGGAGAGAGACAGAGAGACAGATAGACAAATACAGAGATACGTGTGCGTGTGCGTGTGTGAGAGAGAGAGGGGGGGGGGCAAACAGAGAGATATCAAATGATGAAACTTAAGCCTAAGGAGAAATGTGGAGTATTATAATAATGTTGGATCGCGTTGTTGACAAGTCATTTTTCAACCCGCGGCATCCAATTTTCTTCATCGCTTTTTCTAAAACAAACAAAACAATGTGACAAGTGGTTGTGAATAGCACGTAAAACATTAGATCACGTTATGCATGCTTTTGATGGATTTAAAGTCTTTTTTATTAGTTTGACAGTAAATAATACCTCTAGATCGTCTATTTTGGAAAATGATTTGTTTATCACATCTGGCGGACATCTTGTATTTAGGTGTTTTATATACTGGTAACTAATTCAAGAGGGTTTCTAAGCTAAATTTAATTAATAGACTCTTAGAGAATCTTACACAACAATTGTTGTTTTTTATCCCCCAGGTGCAGATAATTTTTAAAATATGAGGTGGCCATCTTGTATTTAGATGTTTTATATACTGGTAACTAATTCAAGAGGGTTTCTAAGCTAAATTTAATTAATAAATTAATAGACTCTTAGAGAGTCTTACACAACAATTGGGGTTTTTATCCGCCAGGTACAGATAATCTTTAAAATATGAGGTGGCCATCTTGTATTTAGATGTTTTATATACTGGTAACAAATTCAAGAGGGTTTCTAAGCTAAATTTAATTAATAGACTCTTAGAGAGTCTTACACAACAATTGTTGTTTTTTATCCCCCAGGTGCAGATAATTTTTAAAATATGAGGTGGCCATCTTGTATTTAGATGTTTTATATGCTGGTAACTAATTCAAAGCACTGCGAGATCGCAAAGTTGCGAGAGTTTAGTGAATTAGGCCCCAGGGCCCCGTTCCACGAAGCGATCTTAGCCCTAAGATTACCTTAGGCGCATAGCTACCCTACGCACTTAAGTTGATCTTAGGGCTAAGATCGCTTCGTGGAACGGGGCCCAGGTATAGATAATCTGTAACACCGCTGAGCCAAATAACTATATACTGAACAAAATAAGAAACTTCCGCTAACTTTGCTTGAACATAACTTGATGAAACCAAACCGGGGGAATAATTGTTATATATGCGTTTAAAGAGTGTTCCATGATGCATCGTTTGGTGCAAAAATCATGGCCATAGGTTAACAGAAACTGGGAGAAATTTTGACCAATTGTGGTAGGGGTTTAAAAAAATCCACACCCACTTAATAACGGGTATGACCACCTCTTGAATTGACCACTGCAGTGCATCGCAGGCGCATAGAATTGACTAAAGTGTTGATTTCTGCCTGTGGAATATTGTTCCATTCCTGAATGAGCACTTGACGAAGTTCGTTGACGTTAGCGGGTAGGTTGGGATGACGCCTCAATCGTCTGTCCAGACTATCCCAGACATGCTCGATGGGGTTGAGATCAGGACTTTTAGAGGGCCAGTCATCAATAAAATCAATGTTATTTGTCCTAAGAAAATTTACATTGTCTCTAGCTGTATGAGAGGTGGCATTATCATGTTGAAAAATCGAGATGTTGGCGTTGTTATGGAACAGAGGAATGATTTGATGAGCGAGAATGTCATCGCGGTAACGTTGAGCATTTAAATTGCCATCAATGACGACTAGTGGTGAACGATAACCATGGGCAGTGGCTGCCCAGACCATGACACAACCCCCACCCCATTCAAGAACACAACAGTCAGCATAGCGTTCATTTCCCCTACGGTAGACGCGCACCCTGCCATCACCACGTTGTAAAGAAAATCTGGATTCATCCGAAAAAAGAACGGTATTCCAGCGTCGCCGTATCCAACGAGTGTGTACACGTGCCCAATTAAGACGATTTAGACGATGACGTTGCGTTAAAACGCATCCGACGTAAGGACATCGTGCATGTAAACCGTTCTCCCGCAGACGATTACGAACAGTTTGCCCACTGATTCGGTTATTATGAAGCCCAGATGTGTTAGCAGCAGTAGCAGTGGCAGTTTGGAATTGATTGCGCAAATGCGTGTTCATGATATAGCGGTCTTGACCACGCGTTGTAACACGCGGACGTCCACGACGTGGCAAGTCGTTGGTGCTTCCTGTCGTTCGAAAACTTACGCGAAGATTTCGTATCGCTCGACTAGAACTACCAACTTGCCTTGCAACCTCTTCTGTCGACATGCCAGCATCAAGCATGCCAATCGCCCGTTCGCGTAAATTATTGGGTATTCTTGGCATACTAAAAATGCTACAATGTAAAAAAACGTTAATTTGTTTACAAATTTTGAAGCGTTTTCGTTCACTTGACAACAATGTCAGTAAGACAAGTAAAACAAATTGACCGAATACTACACGGCAAATTGAATTTCACGTTGTCGACGATTAACAGTGCAAAAATAATCGCTAAAATTCATGAATCCTGATAATACAGCTCAAGGCTAATACTACCTATATAATTTCATTACACAATGAATTCTTTAACACAACAAATACTATATGTACAAATCGGAAGTTTCTTTTTTTGTTCAGTATATATAGATGGTCAAAATTGTCTAGAATATTCTAGACTTTGGAGATTTAAAGCCGCAGACTTTAGTTTCAACGTGAAAATGGAGACTAAGATAGATTCATCTATAAATCTGAAACATTAATTTGAGTGAAAAAAAAAAAGAGTCTTTAATGTTGAAACGGGGAAATACCCTTACTCGACGCCATGTAACCGTAATTACAGCACAGCTGAATTTCTAGTCCAATGGGAGCTTCATATTTGGTCACGTGAAGTACATTTATATCCCGATAAAGTACTTCAGACATTCACTTTATAAGCGGTATTGCTGCACGTGCAGTCGTAACTATTACTTCACTGAAATATACTTTTTTTTTAAAAGAGGACAAACAAATCGGTTAATAAGATTTTGTTCCGAATATGCATGTAGTTTATAGCTTTATTGTGATTTGGACGTCGCCCTTGTTGACATGAACTTCTGTTGTGTTCTTTTCTGCTGATTTTCCATCCACGGCTTTATCGACACTTGCATTTTCATCCTGAAACAACAACAATTGTTTTCATTGCTTTACACCTTTTGTGGCCAGATTCAATGTTTTATCTTGGGAGGGGATTCGACGTGTTAAAAATTCCGGGCCCATCTTTGCATATTATCATCCATTACAGGCTTTTGCAGGAGATATAGCTGGCATTATAATTTTGGATATTCTCCTGTGATTTCCTCCTAGGAGATATCGCATCTTATAATCTTGATTGGTCTACAGCCTGCGTTACCAGGGAACGTCGCATCCTACATGACGTCATAACGTTAGCCAAAACATGGCAAACGTTCATTTTCATTAAAATGTTTATTAATAATAGTGATCAAAAGTAGACAGAATGATAATGGATGATTAAAGAAATACTCCCCTCGTGTTTTGCGATATCATAATTTAACACCACTCGTTGATAAAAATATAAAAATCCTCGGCAAGCCTCGCATTTGTTATACTTTTATCAACTCGTGCTGATAAATTATGATATCACAAAACACTCGGGGAGTATCCTCTATATATCACAATGTACACACTAACACATATCAGAAAGTGACCTTTTAAAACAACCCAGAAACTAATCCAGGAAATATGAAACCAAGGTTTTTCGATAAAAGACAAAAATAAAACGGGAATTGACTTTCAATTGCTAAGAAGACCATACTTTACACATACCGATTTTTGGAGTTTTGACGACGTCGGTGGCTGCAGTATGTCTGAAATTCTTTTCAGTGTCCCATTGTTCGGTCGTCTATAAAACAACACTGCATCTGATCGGTGTCCTGTGCGAGATTTTACCAAGTCCTTCTCTAAACCTTAATTGAACAAAGTGGTTGCCGTGGTTACCTGAAAGAAAATGAATGGCTTATATTGTATGCGTTATATCAATTAATATGGCTTTACTGGAAATGGGTATTTGTGAACACATGATTAAACATGGTTATTTTGACATGGTATAGATAGAAAAGAAACTTGCTATCCCCACATGAGCTATACCTTTATGATGAAAAAAAAAGAAAGAAAGAAGTGTTTTATTTAACGACGCACTCAACACATTTTATTTACGGTTATATGGCGTCAGACATATGGTTAAGGACCACACAGATTTTGAGAGGAAACCCGCTGTCGCCACTACATGGGCTACTCTTCCGATTAGCAGCAAGGGATCTTTTATTTGCGCTTCCCACAGGCAGGATAGCACAAACCATGGCCTTTGTTGAACCAGTTATGGATCACTGGTCGGTGCAAGTGGTTTACACCTACCCATTGAGCCTTGCGGAGCACTCACTCAGGGTTTGGAGTCGGTATCTGGATTAAAAATCCCATGCCTCGACTGGGATCCGAACCCAGTACCTACCAGCCTGTAGACCGATGGCCTAACCACGGCGCCACCGAGGCCGGTTTTATGATGAAAAAGAACACCTCATAGTGTGGTCTTTGTTATAAGAGTTGTGGGGAAGAGGTTCAAATATGAAAACAAAAGCACAACAGGTGACTGCTCTAACATGGAGGTGAATTCTGCCCCGTAAATGGATTCATTCCCTTGCAAAAGGGAACTCAGACATTTCGTTTCAACTTTATTTTCGTGCTTATATCCAATTAACGTTCGAGCACGCCGTCATGAGCACACACCTCAGCTATCTGGGCTGTCTGGTCATGACAGTGGTTGTTAGTAGATGTTAGTGAGATTGGTAATGAGAGAAAGGAGGGTGTAGTGGCCTTACACCTACCCATTGAGTCTTTAAAAACCTGCTCTTGGTGGGAGCCGGTACCGGGGTGTGAACCCAGTACTTACCAGTCTGTGAGCCGATGGCTTAACCACTGCGCCACCGAGACCGGTTCACTCAGATATTATGATCATAAAATAGCAAAAGTAAAGTAAAAACACTTACCTTTCCAGAATGGTTCGTGTATTTATTTGGCAGTCCAGCTGCTGTGAACATTCGATTCATATAGTTGCCAAGAGTGTGAATGCCTATTGTCTGGCTGCTGAAACGAATCTGTTCGGTGGCTATTTTCAACATGTCTTTGTCTTATGCCATTTTTGTGATTTTTGCTTTCCCTACCCAAAAACTGTACAGACCAACCTTCCTCATCTTTCCCAATTTTTAACTGAGAAGTGTCGAAGAGTTCGGTGTTCATCCCTACCTCTCAATCCAAAACATATGCATGTGTAAAAAAAATACACTATATGATAAACCTTCTGCGCAATTGAAATTTATTACTTCACGATCCCATAGCAATGTTTCATCTTCACTAGAAACCGCACTTGCCCTTTTCACATCTGTCCCTAACCCCTGTGCATGAAGTTCCTTCATTACGGAATCCAGAACTACCCATGATTTTCGGAATCTTTCATCCGGATCATTTAGAAAATTTTAATCCATTCTCGCACTGTTTTCTCTCATGTGCCGAAGAATAGTACACGCAATTTGGTACAACGTGCGCGGGGAGGATTTTTCTGCGTTTTGTTTTCTAATCTCAACGAAAAAAACCTGAAGCCAATAATTTAATTCTTGTGGCGATATTTCAACGAAATCAAGAGGGACAGACGAATAAAGTTCGTCACCAGTAAGACTCCTGCTTTTGAATTTCGCCCATTCCACCCAAATGGAATACCCCCACTTTGTGTTTTCCTTTGTTTTCTGGGGAATTCTTTTATCTACTCTGTTATCAATCCCTTTTTGGTTACAAAAAGCAAATCTAGCATTTGGGGGAGATTTAGATTTTAAATTTTGAATTCGTTCAAACGTATCTAGTGTTTGTGATAAATCGATGTCAGATAAAGAACATTCGCTAGCCTCACTTGCCTGTGTCAACCAAATATCATCATCACTGTCCATGTTGTTCAACAGACAGAAATAAAAAAAAGTTCAAAATTCTAGTTTCTTATATATAGCTGTTGTTATGTTATTTGCACGTACAAGTTGCAGATTCACGAACTGTGCAGTTGATATAAAGTGTACACTTCGTGTACCTCTTGATTCACCGAACAGGTCGATAGTTTGGCTCTGCTCTAAGATAGTTAGAGAACTCGTAACAATACTTTATTGGCGTATATAGGTAGTGTCGCCTTTGTCTCATGCGACACTACCTTTATACGCCGATAAAGTTTTGTTACTCGTCCTCTAACTATTACTTAAAATATGTTGAGCGCGTTGTTAAATAAAACATTTTTTATTCCTTCTTAAAAATAGACTATCTAGAGCTCCTCTCCATAATATCTCAGAGGTATGTCAATTTTAAAAACTATGACAAATTATGTTCGTAGTATTAGAAATACCAGGACGTCCAGAAACACTTTGGATGCACGGAACTCGATAACCTAAACAATACAATCTAAGTAATGTCAGATTTCAACGATTAACAACGGCTCTAATAATGAAAACTACGCTGTAGTGTTTACAAACTAGGGTCTGTCACATTCATTACTTGGGGGGGGGGGGGGGCGGGGGCGGAACGTAGCCCAGTGGTAAAGCGTTAACTTGGTGCGCTTTCGGTCTAGGATCGATCCCCGTATGTGGGCCCACTGGGCTATTTTTGGTTCCAGTCAGTGCCCCACAACTGAAATATCAAAGGCCGTGGTATGTGCTGTCCTGTCTGTGGGGGTAGTACATATAAAAGATCCCTTGCTACTAATGACAAAACATAACGGGTTTTCTCTCTTGACTATGAGAATTACTAAATGTTTGGCATCCAATAGCCGATGATTATTAAATCAATGTGCTCTAGTGGTGTTGTTAAACGAAACAAACTAACTATGTAACGTTTGATTCCAATTGCCATAACTGCTCTAATAGTGAAAAACATGCCGTAGTGTTTAATTATTATTGGGGTTTTTTAACGACACCACTAGAGCACATTGATTCATTAATCATCGGCTATTGAATGTCAAAGATTTGGTAATTTTTACATAATAGTCATCGGAGGAAACCCGCTACAGTTTTTCTAATGCAGCAAGGGATCTTTTATATGCACTTTCCCACAGACACCGTGGTATGTGCTATCCTGTCTATGGGATGGTGCATATAAAAGATCCCTTGCTGCTAATCGAGAAGAGTAGCCCATGAAGTGGCGACAGCGGGTTTCTTCTCTCAATATCTGTGTGGTCCTTAACCATATGTTTGACGCCAATAACCATAAATAAAATGTGTTGAGTGCGTCGTTAAATAAAACATTTCCTTCTTTCCTACAGACAGGATAGCACATACCACCGCCTTTGATATACCAGTCGTGGGGCACTGGCTGGAACGAGAAATAGCCCAATGGGCCCACCGTGGGGATCGATCCTAAACCGACCGCGCTTCAAGCGAGCACTTTACCACTTGGCTACGTCCCGATCCCCGTAGTGTTTAAAAACCCGGGCATGTTACTTTAATTACTGATACGATCTACTACCGGCCTCGGTGGCGTCGTGGCAGGCCATCGGTCTACAGGCTGGTAGGTACTGGGTTCGGATCCCAGTCGAGGCATGGGATTTTTAATCCAGATACCGACTCCAAACCCTGAGTGAGTGCTCCGCAAGGCTCAATGGGTAGGTGTAAACCACTTGCACCGACCAGTGATCCATAACTGGTTCAACAAAGGCCATGGTTTGTGCTATCCCGCCTGTGGGAAGCGCAAATAAAAGATCCCTTGCTGCCTGTCGTAAAAAGAGTAGCCTATGTGGCGACAGCGGGTTTCCTCTAAAAACAGTGTCAAAATGACCATATGTTTGACGTCCAATAGCCGATGATAAGATAAAAAATCAATGTACTCTAGTGACGTCGTTAAATAAAACAAACTTTACTCTCTTTTTTTTTGATACGATCTACTAAATTTACTTTCAGGGCCTGTTCGAAACGTTCAGCATTTCCATTTTTCAACGACGCTCTACGGTTAAATACAACTCGATACACAACAGACCAGATCTCGATTACGCTCGGCCCGTTACAAGGAGGCTTACGTCGCGTTCTGTCGATGCGAGGGCCATGTCGTTCGACGTGCCGCCCACTGTCAATGACGTGCCGACGCCATGTTTTCTCGTCGACCTTGACAAGGTGAAGAGGAACGTGGCGAGGATGAGGGACGCGTGTTCGAGTCTCGGTGTCGAACATCGACCTCATGTCAGGTGTCACCGGACTTTGTGAGTATCACCGTGCGGCTGGTTGTGGTGGTAGTGGTGGTGGTGTGGTTGTAAGAACTTTGTGAGTATCACCGTGAAGCTGGTTGTGGTGGTCATGGTGTGGTTGTAAGAACGTTGTATCACCGTGCCGCTGGTTGTGGTGGTAGTGGTGGTGTGGTTGTAAGAACGTTGTGAGTATCACCGTGCGGCTGCTTGTGGTGGTAGTGGTGGTGTGGTTGTAAGAATGTTGTGAGTATCACCGTGCAGCTGGTTGTGGTGGTGGTAGTGATAGTGTGATTGTAAGAACGTTGTGAGTATCACCATGCAGCTGGTTGTGGTGGTGGTAGTGATAGTGTGATTGTAAGAACGTTGTGAGTATCACCGTGCAGCTGGTTGTGGTGGTGGTTGTGGTGTGGTTGTAAGAACGTTGTGAGTATCACCGTGCGGCTGCTTGTGGTGGTAGTGGTGGTGTGGTTGTAAGAACGTTGTGAGTATCACCGTGCAGCTGGTTGTGGTGGTGGTAGTGATAGTGTGATTGTAAGAACGTTGTGAGTATCACCGTGCGGCTGCTTGTGGTGGTAGTGGTGGTGTGGTTGTAAGAACGTTGTGAGTATCACCATGCAGCTGGTTGTGGTGGTGGTGGTAGTGATAGTGTGATTGTAAGAACGTTGTGAGTATCACCGTGCGGCTGCTTGTGGTGGTAGTGGTGGTGTGGTTGTAAGAACGTTGTGAGTATCACCGTGCAGCTGGTTGTGGTGGTGGTTGTGGTGTGGTTGTAAGAACGTTGTGAGTATCACCATGCAGCTGGTTGTGGTGGTGGTAGTGATAGTGTGATTGTAAGAACGTTGTGAGTATCACCGTGCGGCTGCTTGTGGTGGTAGTGGTGGTGTGGTTGTAAGAACGTTGTGAGTATCACCGTGCGGCTAGTTGTGGTGGTGGTGGTGGTGGTGTGGTTGTAAGAACGTTGTGAGTATCACCGCGCGGCTGGTTGTGGTGGTGGTGGTGGTGGTGGTGGTGGTGTGGTTGTAAGAACGTTGTGAGTATCCCGTGCAGCTGGATGTTGTTGTTGTGGTGATAGTGTGGTTGTAAGAACGTTGTGAGTATCACCGTGCGGCTGGTTGTGGTGGTAGTGGTGGTGTGGTTGTAAAAACGTTGTGAGTATGACCGTGCAGCTGGTTGTGGTGGTGGTGGTGGTGGTGGTGTGGTTGTAAGAACGTTGTGAGTATCACCGTGCAGCTGGTTGTGGTGATGGTGTGGTTGTAAGAATGTTGTGAGTATCACCGTGCAGCTAGTTGTGGTGGTGGTGGTGATAGTGTGGTTGTAAGAACGTTGTATCACCGTGCAGCTGGTTTGGTGGTGGTGGCGGCGGTGGTGGTGGTTGTAAGAACGTTGTGAATATCACCCTGCAGCTGGTTGTGGAGGTGATGTGGTTGTAAGAAAGTTGTATCACCGTGAAACTGGTTGTGGTGGTGGTGATCGTGTGGTTGTTGTAGTTGTTCAGGTACGGTGGAAACATGTAGATATTGAGGGGGGAGGCTGAATGAGATCGAGGGCACAAAGTTTCTAGGGAGGTTCCGGCATATGTTCCCTCGTAACATTTTGAAAACTAGAGGTCTTAAAATGCATTATTCTGCATTCTACAAGTAAACTTCATCTCTGCCTTAAGATTTACTACCAATAATATTTTTTTATTCAGAATGATTGGTGTGGGCTAAAGACCCACCCCATCCCCCACTCACTGCTCCGCCGTGCCTGGTTGTTGTTGTGGCCGTAGTAGTAGTAGTAGTAGATAAGTCTCATTCCATTAGTATGAGTCATCAGTCTACCTCTTTTGAATGTGGTCAGTGGTGTAGCGAGAGGGGGTGCGGGGGCAATGCCCCCCCCCCCCACACACACGCACACACACGCACGCGCGCGCGCGCGCACACACACGCACACACACACACACCAATGCAACCTTTTTTATTTTTTTTCTATATTAAGGTTTATAAAATCATACATACATACTTAGTGTGGGTTGGCGTGACAATAGTGGGTTACCCCCCCCCCCCCCCCCCCCCCCCCCGCAATATAAAATCCTGGTTACGCTAGTGCTTGTGGTCGTCTTCAGGTTAATTCGTTTTACTCCTCAACTAGACACAGTTCTCTGTAGTGTCTATTTATAGACATTACTCATGAGAAATATTTCATTGCTCGTCGTTTTCAACCTAATTTGTTTTATTCCAAGAACTAGACACAGGTCTCTCTGTAGTGTCTTTGTAGACATTACTTATGAGAAATATTTCATTCTATTACGAGATAGTTTCCCCTTTTGGAATCGTGCTCGTCGTTTTCAACCTAATTTGTTTTATTCCTCACCGGGGGAAGGGTTATGGTGCATCCTGTTGGCAGACACTGCAGGGGCGTACCCACCCCCTGAGAATCTCTTTCTTTTTTTTTACTCCAAAAAATAGCATACACATCTCAGGGTTTAATATGTATAGTGTTTCATGTGTTAATAAAAAGTAGTGCCACCCCACCCCCACCCCCCTAGGATTTTGTTCAGGGTATGCCCTGCACTGTCACTAACAACTAACCATTAGAGCGACAGTCGCTCTGGGTGAGAGTCGGTACCGCGATGCGAACCCAGTACCTACCAGTTTTAAGTCCGATGGCTTAACTACGACATCACTGATGTCACTGGTGCGTAGTTAACAGTCAGATATGTTAAACTCGCTCTTGGAGGGAGCCGGTACAGAGATGCGAACCCAGTACCTATCAGCCTTAAGTCTGATGACTAACCACAACACCACTAGGACTTCAGAGGCGGATCTAGGGGGACCCAGCCCCCCCCCCCTAATTTTTGCGACAATTATGATTTTATTATATATTAATTTTCATTCCCCTCCAAACCTCCCCAAAAGTTCCCTTGGCATTCCGCCTCATGTCATTGCCCCCCCCCCCCACCAAATGGATGGTCTGGATCCGCCACTGGACTTAGTTAACAGTGAGATCTACACGTGCACCATGCGTTAACGACAATTGATTAGGCTTCGTCTAACGTGGATTAACATCGTTAGTTCTAACCAGACGCGCGGAGGACGTGATTAAAAGTCTGTGGCTTATTGACATGCCTAAGTCAGTCTGTTATCCACGACAATTTGATCTGTAAAGATGTTTATAAGAGCGCGCATTGTGTCGCGTCCAACCACTGGCAGCGCCGCTAATTATTGTAAACGTTATTGACAGGACTTGATTAGTGTAAAAGGTTATTGTCAGTGCTTGCTTTTCGTTCTCGGATAAATTGTTCCATTGTAAATTGGGCATACGTGTTCATCCATTTGTAATATTGTAAATTGCAATTTAAATTACCATGGGTTAACAGGCACTATACGCATTTCGATCCCTGCTTGTAAAGGTAATTGTTTGACTGATTAAAATGTGTTTTCATTACGTGTTTGAAGTAATAGCTTCCTTTTTTAAAGTTTTTTTGTTTGTTGTTGTTAATCTGAAAAGAGAGTTTTTTCAGCCCACTTCGTGTTAAGATTCGTAATGACTACACAGCATGCAAATTTGGTTAGTCTGCGATCGATCTATTTGTCAGTGTCTACGTAACGAAAGGTTCCCAACCCCACAATTGCTGTTACGGATACCGATAACAAATTATAATAGGGCCGAATCTATATACAATCATTTTAAACATTTGCGTTAAAAAAAAAATAATAATAATAATAAAATAAAATAAATAATAATATAATAAATAATAATAATAATAATTTAAAAAAAAATAATAACAATATTTTTTTATTTTTTTTTAACAAATAAAATAAACATTTATTTCCCTGTATCTGTGCTAATACACACATTAACAATAATAATAATAATAATAATAATAACCGGCCCCGGTGGTGTGTTGTGGTTAAGCCATGGGACATAAGGCTGGTAGGTACCGGCTCCCACCCAAAGCGGGTTTTAACGACTCAATGGGTAGGTGTAAGACCACTACACCGACTTCTCTCTAACTAACCACTAACAACTATCCACTAACCGACTGTCCTGGACAGACAACCCAGATAGCTGAGATGTGTGCACGTGTGTGTGTGTGTGTGTGTGTGTGTGTGTGTGTGTGTGTGTGTGCGTGTGCCTATGACAGCGTGCTTGAACCTTAATTGGATATAAGCATGAAAATGTGATGTCACCAACTACACTCAAAGTTGTTACTTAGTCCGAACGGACGTAGAAACAAAAGTATTGACTTAATGTGCACCTAGCGCTTAGGTCTCACTACACAGATGTCATCTGCCATTGAAACCCATGTTAAACTGCCCAACTTCAAGCGAAGATTGCCCATAGAACGGGTTCTCGTTGGCACTAACAACATACACCATTGCGAACATACATTATATAAGCATTTATTTTCACTCCAAAATTGAGAACATTTCCGTCTCAGTTTTTGGCTATATGACCGCATCTGGCTGTAGTACCGGTCCGAACAGGTGGTTCATTAACCGATTCACTCCGGCTGTCACTTGCGCTATATACCCATGTCCCAAAAGGTCGATGCACAATATTACAAAATAACAGGGGCAAAATACAGCCAGAAGGCTTACCATTAAACATACATATTGTTTTAATTCTTCACCATTTCCTAGAAGTGAATGTGAACCATAACATGTGCCACAATTAGGAACTATAGTGGACCGTGCGGAAGTGATCTGTGTAGTGAGACCTTAGTGGTTACCATGTACTACCCTGTCTGTTGGATAGTGCATATAAAAGATCCATGCTGCTAATCGAAAAGAGTAGCCCATGAAGTGGCGACAGCGGGTTTCCTCTCTCAATATCAGTGTGGTCCTTAACCATGTGTCTGACCGTAAATAAAATGTGTTGAGTGCGTCGTTAAATAAAACATTTCTTTCTTTCTTTCAGTGGTTACCTATCACAATCCGTAACAGTAACGGTGTGGCCGTGACACCTCTATTATAGTGACTATTAGTGTTTACAAATTACATTAAAGGCGTAGTACCACCATTGTACAAGGTTTATTTTTTTAATCCAATAATGGATTCCACCGGAAAATTACGTTCTCTAGGGATACCAAACTCCAGACGATGTCTATTGTATCGCTTTAAATGACGCCATCGGTCTTCGACAGATTAAAACAAATCAATATGAATATTCTCTACATTTTTTAAATATTTTATTTTTAACTTTTCAACTATTAACTCTTCCATCTTCTTTTCATCTTTTTTTTTCGGTTTAATTTATTATTATTTATTCCACCCACCCACCCCCCCCCCCCCACCCCCCCCACCCCTTCTTTTTTCGCCTTTGAATTCCGTGTCATTTCTTCCCGATCTTGAAACTCCTCCTATCTTTCAGCTTCTTTCGCTGCCCACCTCCACATCCCAGTCCTTGTCTCTACAACCGCGATCTTGTCTCTTCAACTTTTCCTTGAGATACGAGAGCAGGACGTAGCACAGTGATAAAGCACTCGCTTGATGCGTGGTCGGTTTGGGATCGATCCCTGTCGGTAGGCCTGTTGGGCTATTTCTCGCTCCAACCAGTTCGCCACAACTGGTATATCAAAGGCTGTGGTATGCGCTATCCTGTCTATCGGATGGTGCATATAAAACATCCCTTGCTACTAATAGAAAAAAGCGGGTTTCCTTTCTTAGACTCTGTGTCAAAATTACCAAATGTTTGACATCCAATAGCCGATTAATAAATCTATGTGCTCTAGTGGTGTTCTTAAACAAAACAAACTATTGTTGAGATTCGCTAATGCCAATTCTTGAATTTGTGCACCGTTTGTAATTCGCTAATGCCAATTCTTGAATTTGTGCACTGTTTGTAATTCGCTAATGCCAATTCTTGAATTTGTGCACTGTTTGTAATTCGCTAATGCCAATTCTTGAATTTGTGCACTGTTTGTAATTCGCTAATGCCAATTCTTGAATTTGTGCACCGTTTGTAATTCGCTAATGCCAATTCTTGAATTTGTGCACCGTTTGTAATTCGCTAATGCCAATTCTTGAATTTGTGCACCGTTTGTAATTCGCTAATGCCAATTCTTGAATTTGTGCACCGTTTGTAATTCGCTAATGCCAATTCTTGAATTTGTGCACTGTTTGTAATTCGCTAATGCCAATTCTTGAATTTGTGCACTGTTTGTAATTTAACACTGAACTATTAACGTTGGAGTTAAAATTTTGTTTTTTTTAACAACACCACTTGAGTACATTAATTAATTAATCATCGGCTTTTGGATGTCAAACATTTGGTATTTTGTTTACTCGTAATTTTAGTGGAAACCCACTCATGTTTTCATCAGGTCAGGTCAGGTCAGGTCATAGGGTTTAACGTGCACGTTCATGTTATTGCGCACGCCTGTCATGGGCTCAGGTGTCGACTTACGCCGGCGACTTCGTCCAGAACAGAAAAGGGGTAAGGGGATGGGTGGGAGAGGGGAACGCCCACGCTTGACAAATACATTACAGTACAAGCTGCCTGACCGGGGTCGATAGCGGTCGAATGTTTTCATTAGCAGCAAGGGGTCTTTTATTTGCGCTTTCCCACTTCGAACCAACTTGCAACATCCTCTAAGATCCGACCGACCCCCCCCCCCCCCCCCCCCCCCCCCGACATAATTATAAATATTTACACCATTGCGCAATGTAACATTTTCTCGTCTTAGGTCAGGTCAAGTCACAGGGCTTTACGTACTAATTCAGAGCAAGCTGTTGTAGCGCACGCCGTCCTGGACAGGAAAGGTGGGGGGGGGGGGGAGGACCGACTGCACTGGCAGGTGCAAGTGAGCACCATCAGCCCGACCGTGGTCAGTAGCAGGCGGAGGGGGGGGGGGGGTAATGGTGCTATGGAATTTTGAATGGAGCAAAAATTATGCCAAAAGAGAAAAGGTGCACAAGTTTGATTGAGGAATTTGGGCGCAATTTTGAACGGTCGGTCAAAAAGAAAGTTCCGGAGCTAATATAGGTTTTGACATTAGTGAATCGAGAGTAGCTCGTTATTTAGACCTCTATGATGCTGTGGTGTCTCCCTAGGTTGCCCATAGGGCCCTTAAAAAGGGCCTGACCTCTTCTGGTCGTTGCATGACAACCCAGGGGAGACTCGTCTAATTGTGTAAACACCGGTAGGCAAGGCGCTGTCGTTCCGGGGGTTTTCCAAATCTTCTTCTTCTTGCAGTTAGCGACGTCCTCCTCTTCAGTGTCACCAAGTGCCAAGTTGACCACCAGCAGAAAGTATTTGGGGGTGGGAAAATATAGGCTGGTATTCTTTTGTCCAGCTTCCCCTGGGTGCAGTGCAATTGTGTACTCGGAGCCGGTATTCTTTTGTCCAGCTCCTTATTATAGTACGTGATGGGCCATTAAATTATACTAGCCTAGCTATCTAATTTGAAGGTTTTTCCCTTATAGTGTGAGTATTGGTTAAAAAGCCTAGTGCTTAGCATACTTAGTTTGGTTACCAATGAAACAATGCATCTGTTTAAGTAGGGAGTCAACTATCGGTAGGAAGAATAGTATGTAAGTAACTGTATACATGTACTAAGTTGAATTTTGTTTCCCACCCCTTTAAATTCTTAGCTAAGTTTGCACACTTATTGATAATATGAAGTTAAATGATGTCTAATAAGTGAGCTTATTTGTTATCTATCTGGTTGTCTAGTAATCTGGTTTTCTGGTTGCTTATCCGCCTCTTCTTCTGGAACCCTAAGTGACTCACCTTATATTGCTATAATAGAGCTTGTAATTGGTAGTACATGGTGCAAGTGCAAGTGCAAAGGCAAAGTCGAGAAGCTTATTTACAGTATTGCGGTGTCCAATTAAGGGGATAACCGCCGCAATAATTTCCTAAAAAAGAAGAAGAAATAAAGAACATTTATATCTACAAATATACAAGTTTATCGGATATAATATCGTGCTTTTACCTCTCGTCGTTGGTCCCCCGGGGTGGAGTGCATAGACACGGTCGAGTGCTTAGGGTCGCTCCTCCATCCGAGGGAAGTACAGGCGAGGGGTGTTGCATGTCGTTCGTCGTTTGGCTAGATATGTATTATGTTAACCATTTCACCGTTCTCTCCCCGGGTTTGGAGTGCATGGTCGAGGTCGAGTGCTTAGGGTCGCTCCTCCATCCGGGAGTCACAGGTGGAACGAGTTTAACAGTACAGTTTAATTTAATTGGCATCGATGTTTTATGTTGCTTGCCACTATCCCGCCGTTGGTCCTTCGGGTTGGAGTGCATAGTCGAGGTCGAGTGCTTATGGTCGCTCCTCCATCCGAAAGACGTACAGGCGGGCGGTATTGAGCACTATCTAGTGATTGTTTTAGTCTTGTTTTATGAAGACATTTCTAAATTATTTTTAGGGTGTCAGGAGCCCTTGATTGTGCTACCTTTTCCCCATCCCACCGGCAATCGACCGAGTTGGAGTGCATAAAGGTGTAGGGTCGCTGCTCCGTATCAGTTGAACGCCGGCGGGGCGAGTTGTGTGATGGTGTTTAGAGTTTAGGCTTGGTGGACTGAACGAAGTTGAATATGGCTTTAAATATTTCTTGTTTATGATGTTTATCTGGGTTAAGTAGTGAGTTAGGAGTGATTTTGGGGGCAGGGTTGGCTTTAGTTAGTGGTTCAAGCATAGTTTTTTCTGTGATTGTTGTGCAGCGTGCAGTCCAGAAGATAGTGTTTCGTATCTTCTGGGGTGCCGCACTCACAGTTAGGATCTTTATTGGTTATTGTGAAAGAGCATTTATTAAGTTGCATTGATTTCCCTATTCTAAGTTTAGTGATGATTTTATCTATTTGAGAGATTGGATGTTTAGGTCTTAAAGAGTTAACTATTAGTTTAATATTATAATATTTTGTGTTTGATCCCAGCTTTATTGCCATTTATTAATGTAGTGTTTCCTAGCTTTGGACATGAGTTCGCTGATGCCTAATGGAAGTGGTTTAATTGTGTTAGTGATTGATAGTGCTGTTTTGACTCCATAGTCTGCTACTTCATTGCCAATTATTCCTACGTGAGCTGGGACTCATTCGAAGACTACGTTAAGTTTAAGTTGGTTTATTTCGTTAAGTTCATTATGAATAGCTGCTATTATATCTGGCCTAGTAGATGTATTTGTTTGAAGTGACTGTATAGAGCTTACACTATCTGAGAAGTTATATTTTTGAGTTTTTATCCAAATGAGAGCTTCATGAATGGCTGTCAGTTCTGCTGTGTATACTGATAAGTTATCTGACAGTCTGGAGTATTTAACTACTTTAGAATGTCTGGAAAGTTTTTCTTCGACTACTGCAAAGCCAACCCTACCGTTATCTGGATTTGTAGAGCCTTCCGTGTAGATATGGATGTGCTCGGGATAGTTTTTATTTCTCTTCTTATGATTTATAGCTATATACAGCCATAACTTGTGGCCCAGCAGATATTTTAAAGGGACATTCTTGAGTTTGCTGATTTTTTAAAGAAGTTATCGACTAACAGAGACTGTTTAACGATTGTAGTTACATATCAAATATATTTTTCTGCATAAAATATTAGTGTCTGTATATCAAACGTGTTTCTGATCGTTCTAATATTTGTACGAGGTTAAATTTCATTTTATTTCCTAAAATATATTTTTTCGTACGTACGAAATTATTTGGGCTTCTTACAAATATTAAGATGACCAGAAACACGTTGAATATACAGACACTGATATTCTAAGCAAGAAAATATATTTAATATGTAAGTGTAATGGTAGAAATATTTTATTAGTCGGAAACATCTTACAATGCAGCAAAGTCGGGAATGTCTCTTTAATTGGTATGCGCAATATCGGGAAGTAGCTGCCTATGTTTACCACAAAAGGTTACGAAAGCCCTTGGGGGTCATAGCATGTCGTAACCCAGATGAAGCAACTTCTGAGTTTGAAATGAGCATAACATACAACAGACATGACCTAGGGTACGATATCTGAGAATGTGTGATAGTGTACGCATCCAAGCTTCTAGCTTGAGTCACCTCCAGCCCTCTTGGGCGACACCGATCTGCAGTGACTACATTTAGCATTGCAGTTGCTGCCGCTATCTGTTATAAAAATTACTAAATGTTGTGGCATTGATGCACATAATATCTCGCGATCTGTAGTACTGCAGTTAGCGTTTTGGGGCCTTTTGTTCGTTGACTGGAATATCGCATTTCTGCAGCTCAACGCGATATGTGTATCAGTTGGTGTGTGTGTGTGTGGTGTGTGTGTGTGTGTGTGTGTGTGTGTGTGTATTCGCGCGCGCGTGTTTGTGTGTGTATGCATGTATGTATGATTTCGTATGTAAATATATGCGTGTATATATGTATGTATAAGTATGTACACACACACACGTTCTCTCTCTTCCCCCCCCCCCCCCCCCCCCACTGTTCTTATAAAAATTATGTTGCTTGTTTGAAAGCTATTTCCGTGCTTATTTCCACTTAAGGTTCAGGCACGTTAACCTGGGCACATACCCCAGCTGTTAATGTAGCGATCTTACATTCGCCCCACAGAACTGTTAAAACATGTTACGTAATAGTAGTCTAGGTACCTTACCTACCGCAATTATCTGATTATCTAATAAAACATGGGACCGGCCTCGGTGGCGTTGTGGTTAGGTCATCGGTCTACAAGCTGGTAGGTACTGGGTTCGGATCCCAGTCGAGGCATAGTATTTTTAATCCAGATACCGACTCCAAACCCTGAGTGAGTGCTCCGCAAGGCTCAATGGGTAGGTGTAAACCACTTGCACCGACCAGTGATCCATAACTGGTTCAACAAAGGCCATGGTTTGTGCTATCCTGCCTGTGGGAAGTGCAAATAAAAGATCCCTTGCTGCTAATCGGAAAGAGTAGCCCATGAAGTGGCGACAGCGGGTTTCCTCTCAAAATCTGTGTGGTCCTTAACCATATGTCTGACGCCATATAACCGTAAAATAAAATGTGTTGAGTGCGTCGTTAAATAAAACATTTCTTTCTAATAAAACATGGAGGCTTGAAGCAAGAAAATGTTTTATTTAACGACGCACTCAACACATTTTTTTTTACCTCTGCGCGTGCTGTAACCTCACCGTGGTGCAGGGGTGTAACATTCTCTCTGAGAATGGCCAATACAGCACAAAATTGAAGTTTGGAGTAAAAGTCAGTATCTATCTGTGATATTTGTATTTTTGCACAGTTTTTTACACTGTGTTTTTTGTTTAAATCACTTTATTTGTTTACATTTGCCATAGTTTGACACTCAATAGCCGATGTATTTTTCGTGCTGGGGTGTCGTTAAACGTTCATTCATTCATTCAGTCAACCCATTTTATTTACGGCTATATGGCGTCGGACATATGGTTAAGGACCACACATATATTGAGGGAGGAAACCCGCTTTCGCCACTTCATGGGCTATTCTTTTCGATTAGCAGCCAGGGATCTTTTATATGCACCATCCCATAGACAGGATAGCACATACCACGGCCTTTGATGTACCAGTCGTGGTGCACTGGCTTGAGCGAGAAATAGCCCAATGGGCCCACCGACGGCGATCGATCCCAAAGCGACCGCGCATCAAGCGAGCGCTTAACGACTGGGCTACGTCTCGCCCCTGTCGGCTTGATGTCCCACATAGACTTGTACAACAGATAGCGGTAAACATAACAGATGGCGGTTCGAAGTCCCTTTTTTAGCTACTACAGATGTCGAACCCTATAACAGATAGTGACGGCAAGTGCACCGCTAAATGTAGTTACTGCAGATAGCGTTGTTACTGCACATCGCTGTCGCTCACCTCTATTGGGGGTTTTTTTGTTGTGTAATACTTTGGCAATTGTCGACGACCAAATTGTCGTGGTATGTGCTATCCTGTCTGTGGGATGGTGCATATAAAGTATCCTTTGCGGGTTTCCTCTCTAAGACTATACGTCAATATTATCAAATGTTTAACATCCAATAGCCGATGATTAATAAATCAATGTGCTCTAGTGATGTCGTTAAACAAAACAAATTTGATTTGTGATTGAAACTTGTATGAGGTACCTGTAAAACTAAGTACTATATTGTCGTGGGAAACTAGTGGTATTGTGAAAACATCCCGTTAAATTAAAAAGGAAATGTTTTTATTAACGACGCACTCAACACATTTTAATTACGGTTATATGGCGTCGGACATATGGTTAATGACCACACAGATATAGAGAGAGGAAACCCGCTGTCGCCACTTCATGAACTACTTTTTTCGATTAGCAGCAAGGGATCTTTTATATGCACCATCCCACAGACAGGATAACACATACCACGGCCTTTGATATACCAGTCGTGGTGCACTGGCTGGAACGAGAAATAGGTTATATTAAAAATGCGCCATGAAAATTTCCATGAGAGGAGTTGTAGTATTAATTTTAATGGGACATAATTTAGTTGATATAATGTATGATATATAGTATTTTAGCGGCATACGTTAACATTGCTGCCTTTGGGATTCTGTTTGGAATAGTGCAACCTTGTCACATAAAACAGAACAGGGCTAGTGAACACGAGTCACATTGCCAGTGTTTTGTTTGAGCATGCAACACATTTCTCTGCATCACATCCCCACCCCCTCACCCCCACCCCCTAATGACCACCGATAAACCCATTGCGCCTATGTCAATGGGGTTTATATGTCAGTAGAAAACGATTATTGTTTTCTGTTTTATGTAGAAATGCGTTTTACGTCGCCAAGACACTGTTTCCGGTTTGATGGAACACTTTCATTGTTTAGATGTGTGGGCGGAACATGTAAAATGGTGGTATAAATCGATTGTCTTTTTTTCTTCTATAATCGGGTTTTGCCAATCTATTCTTCCACTTTTGGAAGTTGAATAGCGATAAACGTATGCAACGTAGACTAAAAAAAACCAAACAACAAAAACAACACGTACATCAAAATACGAAATTCTCTCCCTCCTTCCTTTCTTCCCTCCCCTCTCTCTCGCTCGCTCTCGCTCTCTCGCTCTCTCTCTCTCTCTCTCTCTCTCTCTCTAAATTAGCCTACTCTGATAAGAAAGTTAGACAGACATTTGGATGGACAGTTATCAACGCTCTCAACCGGCCTCGGTGGCGTTGTGGCAGGCTATCGGTCTACAGGCTGGTAGGTACTGGGTTCGGATCCCAGTCGAGGCATGGGATTTTTAATCCAGATACCGACTCCAAACCCTGAGTGAGTGCTCCGCAAGGCTCAGTGGGTAGGTGTAAACCACTTGCACCGACCAGTGATCCATAACTGGTTCAACAAAGGCCATGGTTTGTGCTATCCTGCCTGTGGGAAGCGCAAATAAAAGATCCCTTGCTGCTAATCGGAAGAGTAGCCCATGTAGTGGCGACAGCGGGTTTCCTCTCAAAATCTGTGTGATCCTTAACCATGTCTGACGCCATATAACCGTAAATAAAATGTGTCGAGTGCGTCGTTAAATAAAACATTTCTTTCTTTTTATCAACGCTCTCTTACCGTCAGAGACCAATCTATATATATACTACTCAAAAGAATTTAAGGGTCAAAAATGTATAACCAAATAAGTTTCAGAGTGTATTAGATTGATGATGTAAACTACACCAATTTTTTTATTTATTGTTCCATATTTACAAAAAAACACAAATAAACGTTACTGTATACAAGAAAGTCACATGACATGCTGTCAAAGTTGAAGGTTGTCAAACATGGATTTTACACATTAGAACATTCGTTTAATAGTGTGTGAATCCACCCCTGGCGCGAATACACTCGACACATCGTTGCCTCATGCTGTTGATCAGACGTCTGAAGAACTCTTGGGGAATGGCCTGCCACTCTGCCATAAGAAGTTGACCCAGATCATGAAGGTTGGCCGGAGGGGCATGGTTATCCCGAACTCTCCTGCCTAATTCGTCCCAGGCGTGCTCTATTGGGGCCAAGTCAGGCGAATATGCTGGCCAATCCATCCTGGCGATACCTTGTTGTCTGAGAAAGTCCGTTACCACCCTGGCGCAGTGGGGTCTGGGATTGTCATCCTGCAGAACTGCCCCGCCGCCAATCTGCTGAAGGCCTGGGAGAACCAACGGCCGGATAATCTCATTCAGATAGCGGATTCCATTCAGATTGCCATCCACCACATAGAGGGGGGTCCTGTGATGGATATAGATGCCGCCCCACACCATGACGCTGCCACCACCGAACCGGTGACGTTGTCTAACGTTAACGTCAGCGAAGCGCTCCCCATGACGTCTGTAGACACGAACCCGACCGTCGTTGAACTGGAGACTAAACCTGGACTCATCAGTGAACATCACTCGACCCCACTGAACACGTTGCCACCGCAGATGAAGCGTTAGTTGGCTCTCACCGTATGGTGACGTCTGGCCGTTCTGTGACGTGGTAGGAGTGGTGGTCGAACAGCCTGGCGACAGCAGCGTAGATTATTGGCTCTCAGACTATTGCGTAGCCCTTGGTTTGATCAGAACACTCGAGTTCCAGTCGCAGTCCGCAGATTGTCACGTATATCAAATGAGCGCGTGCAGTACTTACCAACCTTTCGCTTTTTGTGCGTTGACAGTCGAGAGCCATATTGGTGATGTAGCGGTCGTTCTCTATTTGTAGTGCTTCGTGGGTCTTCTTCCGAACGCAAAAGGGACGATTTCGAACAGAATTCGATTTGCTTGAATCTAAGGTCATTACCGTTGCCCACACAGTCGGCCAGCCACGTGCAAACACCATTGACACTCTGACTGATCTGGCCGACCAAGTCTCAGAGCAACATTTCTTTGCGTATGTGTTGCCATCCTGAAGCCAAGCAATAGCCCTTCCTCGATCTTCGATAGTCAGTTGCCCCTCCACAGTACCATTGTCGAATTTGGCCTAGTGTGCACCGTACACGAACGCAAGCTCCACCGTCGATTATACGGAAATTCAGCATTGGGAACATGGAATGACGACACGTGCAAAGCGTGGAAAATGAAGGCGCTTTGTGCAAACTGCGTGCAGGAAGTGGCAAGTGTATGGGCAGCCATCTCACACACTGGCAGAACTGACCTGGTCCACGTACCTTAGCAGACCTTTCGCTTTGGCCAACGCCAAAGCAGTGGTGTTCCCTAATTCGCACAGCACGTGCAAATGTAAGCATGTCCTTTTTCGCCATTAGAACTGGGACGAGTCGACAGTGTCAACCCTGCCCAGCTGGAGCCTTTTAATTCATTTATGGGTTGCTTTGCTTAGACCCACTTTCGTCAAAATGGAACAATACCATGCGTGACATTATTTGGTCTAGCTAATATAATTAATCAATTCTCCAAATGTTCGACAATGTGGTTTTGCGTTTCTTCTTTTGAAGAGTATATAATTGACATTCAGAAAATAATGTCGAAAATATCGTCTGACCCTTAAATTCTTTTGAGTAGTATATAATATATAAATTCTGCGCAACCCCGTTCAATAATGTTCCGGTTAAATACGTATTTGCTGACAGGTTTCCTCTTTTAGTGTGTGCATTAGTCATTAATGCGTTAATTATTTTTTATCAGGGAGCTCGAAAATGATCGATGAAAAGGTATTTAACGGCAGACATATAATAGGTTTGTTGTTGTATCAGAGCAGGAATCTTTGACTTCCGTTTGGTAGGCAAAGATTGCGCAGAATTTATATACATATATACTGGTCTCTGCCGGTTATTTTGTTTCGTTTTGTTTTGTTTAACAACATCACTAGAGCACATTGATTTATTAATCATCGGCTATTGGATGTGAAATCTATGGTCATTTTGACAAAGACGCAGAAAGGAAACCCGCTACATTTTTTTCCATTATTAGCAAGGTATCTTTAATATGCTCCATCCCACAGACAGGATAGTACATACAAACATTGATATACCAGTCGTGGTTCACCGACTAGAACGAGAAATATCCCAATGGGCACAACCACGGGGATCGATCCCAAACCGATCGCGCATCAAGCGAGCGCTTTACCACTGGGCTACGTCCCCCCACCCCCACCCCACCCCACCCCCACCCCTGACGGTTAGAGAGCGTTGCTAACTCTTCAATGTCCGTATAACTCTCTTGTCGTCAAGAGTACTCAGGTTAGACCAAAACTTTCCTTTCCTTTACAGAGAAGGCGGCGAGTTACAGACGGGTGGGACCAGACGGAAGATCGTTGTATCCACGCTGGACGAGGCGACGTTCTTCGCTGACGGCGGATTTGAAGACATCCTGTTTGCTATTCCCATCACCCAGTCCAAGATCAGAGGGTAAACATTCACCAGACGGCACTACATGATCTGGGCAGGCCCGAAGCCAGGATTTTGAGAGGGGGGCGGGGGGTCATTTATGCTCATGCGTGGGGCGAAGCGTCCGAGTTTCTTATGCCCCCCCCCGCCCCCCCCCCCCCCCATTGGCTACGGGCCTGCTGGGTTCCATCGTACCAAATCGGGGACTTCCGGATAATGGCCAAAATCGGGAGTGAGATGTAGTTCAATATTTCTCTCTCCGTCTCTCTGTCTCACTCTGTCTGTCTGTCTGTCTCTGTCTCTGTCTCTGTCTCTCTCTCTCTCTCTCTCTCTCTCTCTCTCTCTCTCTCTCTCTCTCTCTCTCTCTCTCTCTCTCTCTCTCTCTCTCTCTGTGTGTGTGTGTGTGTGTGTGTGTGTGTGTGTCTCCATCTCTCCTATCTTGTCGGTCTGTCTCTCTCAATAGCTATGTGTGGTCCTTAACCATATGTCCGACGCCATATAACCGTAAATAAAATGTGTTGAGTACGTCGTTAAATAAAATATTTCCACCCTTCCTTCATACCACAGTTTTAACTTTGATTGTTGCAGGTGTCAGAAACTGGCTAACAGACTGAACGAATTCCACGTGCTGTTTGACAGTCAGCACGGGGTGCAGAGTCTGAAACACGCCACCCTCAAGGACGGCAAAAAGTGGTCCGCCCTCCTCAAGGTCGACACCGGGCACGCGAGAAGTGAGTCTCAGGGGAGATAACTCTGTATTAGCTGTGGAAAAAACAAATCATTATTTAAAAATATTAATTGTGGTCATAGAAAAGTTACTATTTAAATGGTAATGTTCAAAAATAATAATTAAATTTTGTCCTACCTGATAAAGACTAACACCTCCCCCCCCCCCCCCCCCCCAAAAAAAAAAGAGTATAATAATATGGTCACGTGAGAGAACCCACTGCTGCTGGTAAGGGTCCAACGTACTTCTAAGCCCTTACCAATCGTGGGATCGATCCCCGTCGGTGGGCCCATTGGGCTATTTCTCGTTCCATCAGTGCACCAAGACTGGTACATCAAAGGCCATGGTATGTGCTATCCTGTCTATGGGATGGTGCATATAAAAGATCCCTTGCTGCTAATCGAAAAGAGTAGCCCATGATGTGGCGACAGCTGGTTTCCTTTCTCAATATCTGTGTGGTCCTTTACCATATGACCGACGCCATATAACCGTAAATAAAATGTGTTGAGTGCGTTATTAAATAAAACATTTCCTGCCTCTAAGACTATATGTCATAATTACCAAATGTTTGACATCCAATAGCCGATGTTTGACATCCAATAGCCGATGTTTGACATCCAATAGCCGATGATTATTAAATCAATGTGCTCTAGTGGTGTCGTTAAAACAAACTTTTTAATTTTTCGTTGAAATTTAAAAGGTATCTCGTTGAAAGTATAATGTTTACATTAGTAATAAATAATTTTGGCATGAAGTAAACATTATGCAGCACAGAGATAGCATGTCTAGACGGTATTTAAACGCAGTGTCATGCAGGGAATCAGTTTGTACCTTCCTTCAACTTATTTTCATCCAATTAAGGTTCAAGCACGCTGTCCTGGGCACACACACACACACACACACACACACACACACACACACACGCATCGGCTGTCTGACCAGGACAGTGGGTTAGTTATTAGTTGGTTAGTTTGAGAGAAGAGGGTGTAGTCCTACCCATTAAGTCGTTAAAGCTCGCTCTGGGTGGCAGCCGGTACCGGGCTGCGAACCCAGTACCTACCAGCCTTATGTCCGATGGCTTAACCATGACACCACCGAGGCAGGTTAGGTTTGCAACAAACGCCCGGATTAAAGGCATATTGTTACAGACCACTGACCTCACACAATTAATAATCACCGTCGCATATTACAGCCAATCAGAGAAGCGATGGCTGTCACTCCGTATAGATCTGTAAACTGATCTCATTAGCTGGGTCATCAGATATTATACTACAGCGATGTTCGTGATTATTACATTGGATACTGTATCAACAGGGGCGTACCCTGATCAAAGTCCTACGGCGGCGGGGGGGGGGGGGGGGGCGGCATTGGAGGGCACTACTTTTTTAAAATAAACAAATGAAACACTATACAGACAGGACAGGAAAAAAAAACGTTCGCAAGCATGTGCTTGTAAACCTTTATGCTAGTGTCAAACTATCAACTATCACGACAGAGTTTGGCCAACTCGCCGATCTCTCGACTTTTACGATTGTCCATTTGCTAGTCTGAGCGCTCTCACAACTCGATTCTCGTCGTATACAAGTCCTACGACCAATTTGTTCTTAATATGAATGCACCCGTCGTAATTCGGGAGTTTGAGAAATTACAACGCAACCATCGAGTCTATACTCAAATTTTTAATGACGGCAGACACATGCAAATTTCAGGGCGTTGTCGTAATGTTAGTCTCAGACTATTAAAGTCTTCAGTCAAGACTAAAAGTTTTAAAAGTACCGAAAGCTTGTCCCAAGTTCAGCCAGCTAGCGTTTTTCTAACGTTCTCCAACTATTCGATTGGTTTCCGACATGGCCATTTGGTTTACCGAAAAGTGCATAAACTAGTCTAGCGGACGTTTTTTCTGTTCGCTGTCCCTGAACTCGGACCAGGCTTAACGCGCTATCACGTTAAACACAATGGCCACCAATAAAATCGTTCGCGAATGTTGCCGCTGCTCGTTGTTGTTGAACGCAGTCATGATTTCTGAAATACAACGCATTTCTCAACACCTCGCATTGTACCAACCTGCCTCGGTGATGTGGTTAAGCCATCAGACATAAGGCTGGTAGGTACAGGGTTCACAGCCTGGTACCGGCTCCCACTCAGAGCGAGTTTTAACGACTCAATGCATAGGTGTAAGACCACTACACCCTCTTCTCTCTCGCTCTCTCACTAACAACTAACTCAGATAGCTGAGGTGTATGCCCAGGACAGCGTGCTTGAACCTTAATTGGATATATGCACGGAAATAAATTGAAATGAAATATGTTGTACCAACTCAGGAAGTTTATATATATATATAGTGGCACAATACGATGACTAGAATAAATTTCTATATTTTCGGTCACTGACTAAAAATAGGCCTATAGCTTTTTGGGACGGAACAACTTTTACATGAGTTATGATCAGCAAAGGAATGGTGTGTTGTTGTTATTTTATTTCCAGTTGATGCTTTGATTTTTAAAAATAAGAAATAAATTGAAAGTTAGGAATGTAAAAGAAAAATCAACCTCCACTGAGGGGATTCGAACCACCGACTCTCAATATGAGAGTCCAGCTCTCTGCTAACTAATGGGGAAATCCCACTAGCTACTGCCAGTAGTAGGACTTATTCCAGCACTGCTATATATACACAGTTTATAGCAATATTAAAACATTTTTATATAAGGTTAATATTATTGGAAGCGGGAATTGATTTGGAACAACAGAATCAATTGCGCGACGTTTCCTCCTGTCTGGATAAACTCAAGCGAACTGATTCAGTTTGAGCAATTTTCTACCAGATGCGTCAATCGGTATCAATATTTGACGACACCAGGGTGGACAAGAGGGGGGCGGCGAGGGACCTTAATCCCGCACCCATCACCCCCACTACCACCACCACCACCACCACCACCACCACCACCATACACTATAAACAAAATGTTTGTGTAATATTAAAGGCTAGCAACCCGTCTTTAATAAATAAATAAATAGATAGATAGATAGATAGATATAGACAGACAGACAGACAGACAGACAGACAGACACACACACACACAGACACACAGAATTATAGATAAACAGACAGCCAGACAGACAGACATACAGAAACATACATACATACATAGAAACATATACATATATAGATACATAGATAAATAAATATATAAATAAAATAAAATAAATAATAGTAAATAAATAAGTAAAAATGAGTGAATGAATGGATGAAGGACTAATATGTTTAGCATTGGAGGTCGAATCTAATAGCGTGACAAGAAGGGGTTACTCATAATTCCTGAAAAAAACATGTTTTCTTTAACGACACTACTAGAACACATTGATTTTTTTTTTATCATCGGCTATTGGATGTCAGACATATGGTATATACATATACTTTGACAGTCATAGAGAGGAAACCTGCTACATTTTATTCCATTAGTAGCAAGAAATATTTTATATGCACCATCCCACAGACAGGATAGCACATACCACGGCCTTTGATATGCCAGTCGTGAGTGCAATGGCTGGAACGAACAAAAAATCAAATGAAAAAGTAATAGACGTACACTTGTTGCCGTGCTGGATAAATGAAGACCGTGTATTACTCTGATTCTATTTTACTGACCCCAGTCCCCCCCCCACTCCCCCCACTCCCACGCCACCCCCACCCCCACCCCCACCCCCCACGCCCCCACGTTATTTAAGACTGCATATGGCCTTGCTACAACTGGTTTCGATTAGAGAACAGAAATTACAAATGGCCATCAGAATCGATCTGACCACGTCTCCACTTTGCACGTTAGTCGAGAACTATGATCAGCCCTTGCACAGAGAACTTAGCACTCGCCTAGAATCGATTACACGGGGGGGGGGGGGGGGGGGGGGGGGTCACGAGGTAATTGGTAATTGTTTTCTATACACCCACCTCCCAGAAAACAAAATTAGAGAGAGAAAAAAAAAAAGAAAAAAAAAGTAGTTTGTTTTATTTAATGACGCCACTAGAGCACATTGATTTTTTTTTATCTTATCATCGGCTATTGGACGTCAAACATATTGTCATTCTGAAACTGTTTTTTAGAGGAAACCCGCTATCGCCACATAGGCTACTCTTTTACGACAGGCAGCATGGGATCTTTTATTTGCGCTTCCCACAGCCAGGATAGCACAAACCATGGCCTTTGTTGAACCAGTTATGGATCACTGGTCGGTGTAAGGGGTTTACACCTACCCATTGAGCCATGCGGAGCACTCACTCAGGATTTGGAGTCGGTATCTGGATTAAAAATCCCATGCCTCAACTGGGATCCGAACCCAGTACCTACCAGCTTGTAGACCGAAGGCCTAACCACGACGCCACTGAGGCCGGTTAAAAACAAACAACGTAATTGCCGGGAGGAAATGTTTTGTCGCACACTGTATTTAAGAATATATATAAGATACATGTACTTCCGAATCTTTATTATTATATGTCTAAAAGTAACCTTAATACTTAGTATTTAAGACAACCTAGCTTGGCTATTTAAAAAATAGCCACGGCAAAAAAAAATATGCAGTGGAAAAAGAGTCTCCACGGCATTTTTACGGCGGTTTTGTGGCTAATATTTAAGAGAGTCAGTATTACAAAAAATAAATTATTATTACACTGTAATTAAAAAAAGTGACATAGAAAATTGAATTGGATTGGATATAAATGCGCGGCCATTAGATAGCCTACCATTTTTCTCACAACTAGTTGTTTTAAAATGTATCTAACGAGCGAAAGCGAGTTTGATACGTTTTTAACAACGAATTGTTAGATAAATGGTATCTAACGGACACGAATGTATTATTCTATTTCTTACATATCCTCAAAAGCCAGGTTTTTAGCAAATTTTAACATCTTTTTTTATTAAAAAGTATTTACTCAGAACACCAAACGGTGTTACATTGAGGTGTTTACAAACATATATATGCAATACAATGGCGGCTGCTGATTAAAATATACATGCATATAATTATATCTATCTATCTATCTATCTATCTATCTATCTATTTATATATATATATATATATATATATATATATATATATATATACACACATGTGTATATATCATACACAAAAGCTAAAATATATTAGTTGAATAAATCTATGACAAAGGCGTGTCTTTTAATGCACTATTACAGCCGTTGCACTTGTAGCTGACTTACGCATCACAGACACATGAATGTCAGGTTAGCTATACGTCACAGTGTAATCGATTTTCATCATTGATTGTATCGCATTGGTGACCTGGTCATCACCTAGGAGCAGCCAGTCGTATGTCTTGAAATTGTTAACATACGTGCATGTGTTAATAACCATGTGTAGCCAGAAATAACGCATGGTGTTCTAGAAAACATATTAACGTGCCTATATGCAATTAAAGTTCAAGCACATCTCTTCCGGACACAATCTCTGACTTAGCCAATGACTGGGTCCGGGACGGAAGGGCCAGAAAATTGAAAGTACCACGGCAAAATAAATGCCGCGGAAAATTGAAAACACCGCGGCAATCTCCACGGCATTGCCGATTGCCATGGTTAATTGCCAGGATTGTAATATAATCCTAATCTGATCCGAGTTCAGCCGCATGTTATGGACAGAACTCTCTGGCGAAGTCAAGATGTTGTGCCCACGACAGGCGTGCTTCAACAATTATCTGATGGAAGCATGCTGAAAATTACCCACACCAACACCCACAGCCACGAGTTCAGCCAGACCGAGCAGAAAAACATCCACGAAAAAACCGTCATCATTATCAAATTCGTATCTCTGCACAAGGCAGAGTTGAATGGGTATTTTGGCCAGGTTGTGATTGTTTCCACCAATCGCTGTCAGGTGGTTCCTATTCAGGAGGACTGCCACTCTCTGGGACACCCTTGCGTTGCCTGTAGGAAGACTGCCACCCCATGTCTGTTTTGTCACATAATTTGTTAATGTTCCACCACACGCTACATATATCCAACAATATTGGGTAGTCTTATGCCTGGCGCACACTTACTGATTAACGTCGACTTGACTGACGCGACTGTCTAATGACGACAAAACTGATCTTTACTCTGCACACACCTACCGATTAACGTCGACGTGACTGACGCGACTGTCTAATGACGACAAAACTGATCTTTGCTCTGCACACACACCTACCGATTAACGTCGACGTGACTGACGCGACTGTCTAATGACGACAAAACTGATCTTTGCTCTGCACACACCTACCGATTAACGTCGACTTGACTGACGCGACTGTCTAATGACGACAAAAATGGTATTTGCTCTACACACACCTACCTATTAACGTCGACGTGACTGACGCGACTGTCTAATGACGACAAAACTGGTCTTTGCTCTGCACACACCTACCGATTAACGTCGACGCGACTGACGCGACTGTCTAATGACGAGAAAACTGGTCTTTGCTCTGCACACACCTACCGATTAACGTCGACGCGACTGACGCGACTGTCTAATGACGAGAAAACTGGTCTTTGCTCTGCACACACCTACCGATTAACGTCGACTTGACTGACGCGACTGTCTAATGACGATAAAACTGGTCTTTGCTCTGCACACACCTACCGATTAACGACGACTTGACTGACGCAAATGTCTAATGACGACAAAACTGGTCTTTGCTCTGCATACACTTACCGATTAACGTCGACCGCACTGTCGACTCAGCCTTAATCAGTAGGTGTGTGCCAAGCTTTAGTCTAGAATCATTGGCAGATCCAGAGGAGTGTCACATGGGTCGCGTGACACCACCACCCCATCACCCCCCCCCCCCCCCATACACACACACACACACACACACGCACCACACACAGGGTCCCGTGACACCACCACCCCATCACCCCCCCCCACACACACACACACACACATACACACACACACGCACCACACACACAAACGCGCGTGCGCGCGATTGAAGTACCCTTTTTAATGACCTTGTTTAATTACCCTGAAAACGCGTCTGTAAGAATGTTTTTTTTTATAAATATTCAGGGAATCTCGCTTCCTTTGAGAGCTCGACTCCTTCGGGAAAACTCAGACTTGTCCGTTTTAGAATTTTGTGATCCCTCCATATACACAATCATGTACCCCCCCCCCCCCCCCCCCCCCCAGAATGTTCCATATTGAATAGGTAGTCGAAAACCAGTATTTCATCTGCCACAAAACGACATTGCAGCGAAAATTGTTTATGCCCGGTGTCACACATAATCTCATATACTTCCCGCCTCCCCTAGGAATGTTTATAAATTCTGGAACCGCCCTTACTAAAACAGTGAACGGAATGAGCGAGGCTCCACGGTCAGTTTAATTTGCAAAATGCAGGTTATTGCTTCCTGACAAGTCAACGTGTTATTTCCAGCCCGGACTAATACGAATATTGATTGAAATGAGATATTACTGTCGCCCTATGTTAGAGACTCTGACACCAGCCAACGCCATTTCCTCTGCAGGTGCGTTAAAACTCGTTTAGCGTTTTCCAGCCGCTGACCTTCGTTACAGGGCTTGAAATTAACTATACTGGGAGCAAGATGTGATTGATACTCACAATAAACAATTTATAATTCTATAATTATCATTTATTTCTCGCTCCAGCCAGTGCACCACGACTGGTACATCAAAGGACGTGGTATGTGCTATCCTGTCTATGGGATGGTGCATATAAAAGATCCCTTGCTGCTGATCGAAAAGAGTAGCCCATGAAGTGGCGACAGTGGGTTTTCTCCCTCAATATCTGTGTGGTCCTTAGGCGTAACCATATGTCCGACGTCATATAACCGTAAATAAAATGTGTTGAATGCGTCGTTAAATAAACCATTTCCTTTCTTTTTATAATTACCGGTCTCAGTGGTGTGGTGGTTAAGCCATCGGATACAAAGGCTGGTAGATTCGAACCCCTGTACCAGCTCCCATATAGAGCGAATTTAACAACTTAATGAGTAGGTGTAAGGCCACTATATCGAATTCTTTCTCATTAATCACTAATAACTAATCACTATTCCACTGACCTGGACAGACAGTCCAGATAACTGAGACGTGTGTGTGTGTGTGTGTGTGTGTGTGTGTGTGTGTGTGTGTGTGTGTGTGTGATTATGCATGCGCGTGCGTGAGCGTTTGTGTGTGATGGACACCGTGCTTGAAACGTAAATGGATATAAGCACGAAAAAGTAAGTAGAAACGAATGAATGAATGAATGAATGAATGAATGAATGATATAATTAATTTCACTTGCAGCTTTCACTTTCCGTCAAAAAAATTAACTATAACTATTCCAATGTTTGACATTCAGTAGCCGATGTGCCCAAGTGGTGTCGTTAAATAAACACATTTTTAACTTTATACAATTACTTGATGTAACCCGTGGCACGGGGACGTTTTGACAGGGTGTGGTGTCCTTACATTGGGCTTTGCCCCCCCCCCCCCCCCCACCTCCAAAAAAAAAGGAAGAATATAATAATAATAATAATAACAAAAAATAACAAACAAAAAAATACTGCTCTGTAGATAGCCATCTCTTATTAGCCGGAGCTATATACCCGACTGCCGTGTACAGAGCCACAAAGTAACAGAGATGGCGATTTCCATTGCGATTGTATTTATGGAATTCATCTTTGTACGCAATATTTAGTTCGATATGTGTACGGTAGTCGACTGGGCCTGAATGCAAAAAGATCCTAGCGAAGTGCGGCATCGGGTAATAACAAAGGAGGCGGTCAGCAGTACAAATCAAAAGAGGAGAAGCAGTCAGAACGATCAGTAATCGTTGAAACGACATTGTAGGCCCGTATTTAGGTGTGTGGGGGGGGGGGGGGGGGGGGGGGTTCGTCCGAACCCTACCACAAAAGCGAAGGTCCACTTTTTTTTCTCTTTTTTAATATTGCACAAATAGTTGGCTGTAACTTTTGCAACTCTCCCATAAAACAATATTTGCTTGTCTTCGTCATTTAGCAATCCCCTAATCAAAGCAGTAGTGTACATGATTCAGAATTTCTAACTAATCTGTCAAAAATAAAAAATAAAAAAGGAACCTACAATGTAGTAAACATGTTTAATTGTATTTTCTGCTATAATGATGACCTCGTAGCATTCGATAATCACATGACAATGACAGCAGTTGACCATCCATTGATTTATCAACCAAAGTTAGAAATAAAAAGTTAACAACAGAAAGTAATTCTGTTAGGTTAGGTCAGGTCAGGTCAGGTCGGGTCATCGGTTTTTAACGTGCACATTCAGAACAAGCTGTTGTAGCACACGCATGTCATAGAGGACAGAAAAAGGTTTGGATTGGATAGGAGAGGGGGTCTACTTTTTGGAACATTTATTGTTCGGCTTACCGGTACTACCCAGAATAGGAGTTTCTACTTCCCGGGCCGACACCATGCTGGCATTTCTAAGGGAGCACAAGCAGCCCAACCATGGTCGGTAGCGGGCGAGGGTCGGTAGCAGGCGAGGGTCGGTAGCAGGCGAGAGGGTCGGTAGCGGGCGAGGGTCGGTAGCAGGCGAGGGTCGGTAGCAGGCGAGGGTCGGTAGCGGGCGAGAGGGTCGGTAGCGGGCGAGGGTCGGTAGCGGGCGAGGGTTGTTTTCGGTGCTGTTGAATTTGCAAATGTTCCGTAGGATTAAGGCCAATTAGAAAATGTTGCGTACTTTCTTGAAGGTAATTTCCAAGTATTTCAAAATGTTTTATGGCCAACATGTAGATGCCATTTTGATGATATGACGCATCAGTGACAAAAATAAAATGGGATGCAATACTTTATGCAATACCTTTTGCTGAACACGTTTGAGGACTACACCTGTACTCTTAACAGGCGTTGCATGTGTTGGCAGTGATTGATGATGATACAATTTTTATGAACATTACGTGTTTCGTTTTCCATAAATATGTTCATCATTAAAGTAACTGATCATAGTTTTGAGGTACACGTACCTTTTCTGTCACTAAGGTTATAATAAGCAATTGCCAAAAATATTTAACATACACCTCGGATCAATACCTTTAACTCCTGCTGTATGCTAGATTTTTCATTATCTTTAGAAAAAAACATTTTTTAAATAACCTTAAAGCCGCACACCCTAGTTCCATCCAGCGAAAATAAATTATAATTTGGTTAATCTACAAACCTGTAACACACTTAGATCACGTTTTTATCAAATGGAGTGAAAAAGCAGGTTTTATATCGATAAATACCATGGGAATCCCCATGTCCCAATTGCTTGAAATAATTTTGAAAGTTAGTATTCTGATGTCACTGGTAGATGTCGCTCGAAGCACAATGCCTACGTCACGACAGAGTGCGCACAGACTTGGGGTGCGTTTTTTTCACCTCTCCTGGACATGTTCCAACTGTTCTGTCCTGGTTGTATCCCCTCTCCAGATATCGTAAGACTTAGCAAAATTATTGGTTTTAAGGGTTTGTAACGTTTTGTATTGAGACACTTACTTGTCTGAACTTTATTGTTACTGAAAATGTTCACGAACTGTGAAGAAAAATCTCACAAATGAACAACAAGCAAACGACAACAAATCGGATGTTGATTGCGCGAACCGTGCACGAGTAAACAAACCGAACCAAAAATGATAACGGTCACGTGGTATACCAACGTCTGTGACGTTTACACAGGAAGATTCGCTCTAAAAATAGATTGGACCTCGCTTGCTTAATGGTTTTTTCTCGAGTGCACGTCTGTTGTTAAAAAAAATAAAAATGTATTTCGTGGTTTTACAAACATCAGGATTACCAGGATTACCAAAAAGCACTTCAGGTGAATGGAAATGTGTATTCTAAATAATAAACTGTAAGTAAAGTGCAATTTTATTTGTGAAAAAAAATTTGTTTTAATAGCGAAAAACAACGCCGTAATGGTTAACAACTAACCGTAACTAGGGCGTGTCCCTTTAATAACAAAAATACAATCTACAAAATAGTCGAAAATCGTTGTTTTAAAATGTAAATTTTTAAGCTCCAGATGCCAGGAAAACGCGTTTTAGGCTTTCAGAGATTTAAAAATTTTCGGGGAGGCATGCCCCTGGAACCTCATTTTAAGTTAGGACGCGAAGCGTCCTCAAGCAATTTCATATCTAAAAGGCCCCGGCAAATATCTGGTCGAACCGTCCCACTCAAAATGCTGGCTACGGGCCTGCATTGCGCATTATATTGTAGATTTAGATTAAGAAATAAGTGACAACTGTATCAATATTTGGACAACCAGTATTAAATTCTTCAGTGTTGGACTCGAGACAATTCGTCCGCAGCCAAAATTAATTTTTTGACAATTTGCTCACTAGATTTCCTCCACGGTGCTCAGTGGGTAGGTGTAAACCACTTACACCGACCAGTGATCCATAACTGGTTCAACAAAGGCCATGGTTTGTGCTATATTGCCTGTGGGAAGCGAAATAAAAGATCCCTTGCTGCCTGTCGTAAAAGAGTAGCCTATGTGGCGACAGCGGGTTTCCTCTTAAAAACAGTGTCAGAATGTCCATATGTTTGACGTCCAATAGCCGATGATATGATAAAAAATCAATGTGCTCTAGTGGCGTCGTTAAATAAAACAAACTTTTTACTTTTCCTCCACGGTGTGAAATGGTATGTGTGTACGAATTGCGTATGACTCGTTCACTGTATGTTTCGTACACGGACATCAAGTCCACCATACATTCAACAATGTTCTGGTTGAATACGAACGTGCTGACGGGTTTCTTCCCGTAGTGTGTGTACTAGTAATTAATAAGTAAATTATTTCTTATCAGCGAACTGGAAAATGATCACTGTAAAGGTATTTAACATCAAACATTGGGTTATTGTTGTATTAGAGTGAGAATCTTTGCCTACCCGATGGTAGTCGAACATTCCGTGTTTTCGCTACAGAGTAATCTCTGACTGAGAGAGCGATCATAACCATCCAATTGTCCGTCTAGCTCTCAAACGACAGAGTACTCGTCAGGCCATGTAGCATAATTCCTCATACGCTGTCGTTTAATGGCCTGGTTATACTGAAACAGGTTTCCAAGTTTCATGTTTCAAAGTTCAACAATCAGTTATGGATCTAAGGACGGGCCCCCAGCCCACCCACCCCCAAATTTTGCAACAGTTGGAGAATCTGAAGAATCCCTTTGGGAACGTTGGTGCCCTTCAGCCAAATGTCATTGTCCCCACCCAACCACCCCCAAGAAAAAAAGAAAGAAAAAAAAAAAGAAAGAAGGAAAAAACCCCAACAAAAACAACAATAATTTTTTTTTTAAAGACAAGATTTTCTGATTCCGCCACTGACAATCCTTCCTTTCTTTTAATTTCAGCTGGTGTTCTGTGTGACAGCGAGGAGGCCATACACCTGGCTAAGGAGGCGCACGAGGCGGAGAATGTCGACTTCAAAGGAGTTTACACGCACGAGGGCCATTCTTATTTTATTAAAGGGGTGCAGGAGCAGATGCAGTTTGGTCATGAAATAGTTGACAAACTGCTTACTCTAGCCAGCCGGTAAGTACGAGAATATCAAGTACCGTTATTCCTAGCGTATTGCCCGTTATATAGAACAGTAGCCCACACCTTGTTAGGTGTTGTTCACTCTACCCAGCCGGTAAGTACGAGAATATCAAGTACCGTCATTCCTAGCGTGTTGCCCGTTATATAGAACAGTAGCCCTCACCTTGTTAGGTGTTGTTCACTCTACCCAGCCGGTAAGTACGAGAATATCAAGTACCGTCATTCCTAGTGTATTGTCCGTTATATAGAACAGTAGCCCACACCTTGTTAGGTGTTGTTCACTCTACCCAGCCGGTAAGTACGAGAATATCAAGTACCGTCATTCCTAGTGTATTGTCCGTTATATAGAACAGTAGCCCACACCTTGTTAGGTGTTGTTCACTCTACCCAGCCGGTAAGTACGAGAATAGCAAGTACCGTCATTCCTAGTGTATTGTCCGTTATATAGAACAGTAGCCCACACCTTGTTAGGTGTTGTTCACTCTACCCAGCCGGTAAGTACGAGAATATCAAGTACCGTCATTCCTAGTGTATTGTCCGTTATATAGAACAGTAGCCCACACCTTGTTAGGTGTTGTTCACTCTACCCAGCCGGTAAGTACGAGAATATCAAGTACCGTCATTCCTAGCGTGTTGCCCGTTATATAGAACAGTAGCCCACACCTTGTTAGGTGTTGTTCACTCTACCCAGCCGGTAAGTACGAGAATATCAAGTACCGTCATTCCTAGTGTATTGTCCGTTATATAGAACAGTAGCCCACACCTTGTTAGGTGTTGTTCACTCTACCCAGCCGGTAAGTACGAGAATATCAAGTACCGTCATTCCTAGCGTGTTGCCCGTTATATAGAACAGTAGCCCTCACCTTGTTAGGTGTTGTTCACTCTACCCAGCCGGTAAGTACGAGAATAACAAGTACCGTCATTCCTAGCATATTGCCCGTTATATAGAACAGTAGCCCTCACCTTGTTAGGTGTTGTTCACTCTACCCAGCCGGTAAGTACGAGAATATCAAGTACCGTCATTCCTAGCGTGTTGCCCGTTATATAGAACAGTAGCCCTCACCTTGTTAGGTGTTGTTCACTCTACCCAGCCGGTAAGTACGAGAATATCAAGTACCGTCATTCCTAGCGTGTTGCCCGTTATATAGAACAGTAGCCCTCACCTTGTTAGGTGTTGTTCACTCTACCCAGCCGGTAAGTACGAGAATATCAAGTACCGTCATTCCTAGCGTGTTGCCCGTTATATAGAACAGTAGCCCTCACCTTGTTAGGTGTTGTTCACTCTACCCAGCCGGTAAGTACGAGAATATCAAGTACCGTCATTCCTAGCGTGTTGCCCGTTATATAGAACAGTAGCCCACACCTTGTTAGGTGTTGTTCACTCTACCCAGCCGGTAAGTACGAGAATATCAAGTACCGTCATTCCTAGCGTTTTGCCCGTTATATAAAACAGTAGCCCACACCTTGTTAGGTGTTGTTCACTCTACCCAGCCGGTAAGTACGAGAATATCAAGTACCGTCATTCCTAGCGTGTTGCCCGTTATATAGAACAGTAGCCCACACCTTGTTAGGTGTTGTTCACTCTACCCAGCCGGTAAGTACGAGGATATCAAGTACCGTCATTCCTAGCGTGTTGCCCGTTATATAGAACAGTAGCCCTCACCTTGTTAGGTGTTGTTCACTCTACCCAGCCGGTAAGTACGAGAATATCAAGTACCGTCATTCCTAGCGTGTTGCCCGTTATATAGAACAGTAGCCCTCACCTTGTTAGGTGTTGTTCACTCTACCCAGCCGGTAAGTACGAGAATATCAAGTACCGTCATTCCTAGCGTGTTGCCCGTTATATAGAACAGTAGCCCACACCTTGTTAGGTGTTGTTCACTCTACCCAGCCGGTAAGTACGAGAATATCAAGTACCGTCATTCCTAGCGTGTTGCCCGTTATATAGAACAGTAGCCCTCAGCTTGTTAGGTGTTGTTCACTCTACCCAGCCGGTAAGTACGAGAATATCAAGTACCGTCATTCCTAGCGTGTTGCCCGTTATATAGAACAGTAGCCCACACCTTGTTAGGTGTTGTTCACTCTATCCAGCCGGTAAGTACGAGGATATCAAGTACCGTCATTCCTAGTGTATTGCGCGTTATATTGAATAGTAGCCCTCACTTTGTTAGGTGTTGTTGTATATTGGGGGGGGGGGGGGGGGGGGGGGGGGGGGGTTGGAGGGGGTGATTGTTTCTTTGTTGTGTTTTTTATTTATTTATTTTTATTTTTATTTTATTTTTTTCGGGGGGGGGGGGGGGGTCTGGGTGTTTAAGAGGGGGAGAGATCGTCTGCTCCGGTTGATAGTCTTCAAGCTATTGAAAGACGTGACAATATGGCTGAATGGCCCCATCGGCTTATTTCACGTTCCAGCCAGTATACCGCGACTGGTATATCAAAGGCAATGGTAAATGCTGTCCTGTCTGTGGGGGTAGTACATATAAAAGATTCCTAGCCCAAGGTTTCTGACAGTAAAAGAGCAAGACGGACAGTTATGATGCTTTTATTACCGTCGGAGAAAACTGTATATCAAAACAGTGTAATCTGTGCTGTGTTTGACATTAAATTCCCTTACATCGATCATTAGGAGGCCTCCCTCCCCCAGCACTTCTGTCCCATGGAAATCTCGACCAGCTAACTTGGGCTTACCTGCCTTTTGGACCGCTGACTGGATTGGATGCACCAGCTAAGCTACTGGCATATTATTATTATTTTATAGTGCATTTGAATTAAGAAATGTTTTATTTAACGATGCCCTCAACACATTGTTAAAGGGACATTCCTGAGTTTGCTGCATTGTAAGATGTTTCCGACTAATATACTATTTCTATGATTATAAACTTACATATTAAATATATTTTCTTGTTTAGAATATCAGTGTTTGTATATTCAATGTGTTTCAAGTCGTCTTAATATTTGTAAGATGCCCAAACTGGGTTTTGTCTTCAAATAATTTTGTACGTACAAAAAACAAACAATATTTTAGGAAATAAGATGAAATTTAACCTAGTACAAATATTATAATGAACAGAAACATGTTTAATATACAGTCACTAATATTTTATGCAGAAAACTATATTTGATATGGAATTACAATCATTAAAAAGTTTCTGTTAGTCGATAACATCTTTAAAAGTGCAGCAAACTCAGGAATGTCCCTTTAAGTCATTGCTAAAAATAAAACAAGTACGGAAAACTGTGGGAGAGATGGACAGGTAGCACATTTTTCAGGTTATCAACTGAATTAATAGAGAAATTCACACAAGCTACTGTCAGTAGAAATACTTTATACCAACACTACTACGCATACATATAGTAGACCTATAGTCCATCCCATTCTCCTTCAATTTTTTATATTTTTTTAATAATTTCAGTTTGGTTTAACGTAATAAGAAAAGTAAAAGTGTTTTGGAAATAACACAAAATTACTATTCTTGTGTGCAATTTAGAAAACAATCAGCTCAGAAATAAATAACTTGTACTAACTTCGATAGTATGAAAAAAAGCATTCCCTGTGGGAATGACTATATAGGAAGTACACAGTTGATATTGGGAAATATAAATGTATGGATATTAATTGGTATTCAAATATTCACTTGGGAAGTACTCGATATTACTGATATTAAATGATATACTGATTTGCGAAATATAACCGTTATTAAATGGGATCGGAAAATAACGGATACTCAGTTGTATGTTCACCTGGGAGATACAAGTGTTATTAAACACGCGTCTGATTATTTGCCATGCTTATGTATTTATTTCTCTTTTTTTCTGGGGTGGGACGTAGCCCAGTGGTAAAGCGCTCGTCTTATATGCAGTCGGTCTATGATCGATCCTCATCAGTGGGCCAATTGTGCTATTTCTTGCTCCAGCCTGTTCACTACAAGTCTGATATATCAAAGGCCGTGGTTTGTGCTATCCTGTCTGTGGGATAGTGCATATAAAATATTCCTTGTTACTAATGGAAACATGTAGCGGGTTTCCTCTCTAAGACAATGTGTCAAAATTATCCAGTAGCCGATGATCGATAAATCAATGTGCGACAGTGGTGTCATTAAAGGCATACTGTTACGGATTTAAAGACCTTATTTCTCTAAAAATGGATAATAAATATAAATTACATTAATTATTAACTGAACCATGATGGAGTGAAATCCATGTCAACCCTCTCGGCAATTTCAGTTTTTGAATTATGGACCATTGCCATAATTCAATTATCTTTACAAAATATCATTAATAAATGGAGTATGGTGGTTATGAAGATGATTGAATAAAGTACATTTAGGGACAAATCAAATTATTTTTGTTCAGGTAATACTTTTTAGACCATTAAATAGGTCAGTGGTCTGTGACAATATGCCTTTAAATGAAACAAACTTTAAACTTTCTCTCTTTTTTTCAGACTTCGTGCCACAGGGGTGGATTGCCGTATCCTAGCGGCTGGGTCCACCCCCACCTGCAGCCACCCTGCGGAAAATGCTGGTCTTCTCACCGAACTTCACCCTGGGGCCTATTTTTTCTACGGTTGGCTTCCACGTTATTTATAGTGTGTAGCCTGGTTTGTAGACATGGTGGTGAAATCTTTTGAACTTTCGTCAGCATTGTATTTTATCTTTGGAACTAATATCACATCGTTGGGGATGACATTGTAAGGGTGGAATAAAGGTATTGGGAAATTCATTGTAACTATGGCAATACCATTTTGACCCGAATTTACGGTAATATTCTTGAATGAAGGGGCAGGATTTAGTTCAGTCGGTAGAGCGCTTGTCTGAGGTGTTTGTATCACAGCCCCTGCGCGTGCTGTAACCTCACCATGGTGCAGGGGTGTAACATTCTCTTTGAGAACCCCTGCACGTGCTGTAACCTCACCGTGGTGCAGGGGTGTAACATTCTCTTTGAGAACCCCTGCACGTGCTGTAACCTCACCGTGGTGCAGGGGTGTAACATTCTCTTTGAGAATGGCCAATACAGCACAAATCCCCTTGTTTTCTTCGGGATACAATTAAAATTTTGAATAAAAGTCAGTATCAATCTGTGATATTTGTATTTTTGCACAGTTCTTTACACTGTTTTTAGTTAAATCTTGAATTTTTATATTGATGTTGATCATCACTTTATTTGTTTGCATTAATATAGTTTGACACACAATATCCGATGTATTTTTCTTGCTGGGGTGTCGTTAAATATTTATTCATTTATTCATTCATTGTATCGCAGGATCGAACCACTTCAGTGGATCCATTCAGCTGACTGAGGTTTTTGTCTTGTTCCAACCAGTGCACCACAACTTGTCAAAGGCCATGGTATGTGCTGTCCTGTATGTGGGACAGTGCATATAAAAGATCCCTGGCTGCTAATGGAGAAATGTAGCGGGTTTCCTCTGATGACTACGAGTCAGAATTACCAAATGTTTGACGTCCAATAGCCGATGATAAATTAATCAATGTGCTCTAGTGGTGTCGATAAACAAAACAAACTTTAACTTGTTGTAAAGGTGGGATACAGTTCTGTGGTAATCCACTGTAACTATGGCAATAACATTCTGACCCGAATTTACGAAGCCTGTTTAATTTAAACACAGGTTGTTAACTTTGTAATGTGTATGTCGTTAACTGTGTGTAAGACAAAATCAGATTTTTTCCCCCCATAGAATTCTCGCTCCAGCTAGTGCACCACGACTGGTATATCAAAGGCCATGGTAGGTGGTATCCTGTCTGTGGGATGGTACATATCCAAGATCCCATTCTACTAATGGAAAAATGTAACAGGTTTCCTTTCCTAGACTATATGTCAAAATTACAACAACAAAAAATGACACCCAATAGCTATTAAATTATTAATAAATCAGTGTGCTCTAGTGGTGTCATTAAACAAAACAAACATTTAACTCTGTTTCTAGAATCAGTGTCTCTCAAACACTAGTTAAAATAACCTTATGTTAAACACCAACTAGCCATGGGTTAAAAGGTGCTGCAGTGTCGTCAAACAGAGTTGAAGCTACGCCAATGAGGTCTGGGACCACACTTGATTAATTAATCACTGAATATAGAAAACATTTCTTCATTCTTACATGTAGTCTGAAGATGACACCGGGTACATTTTCCCCATTAGCAGCAAGAGATATTTTGTGTGTACAGACAGGACAGCACATACCATGGTCTTTGATATATATATATATATATCTTTGATAGATAAAAGCAACAATGATGAAATTAAATCAATCCTCTTCTACTGCAGTAACGTCATAATATGTATGACGTCATATTTAGCAGTTATTTAGCAGTTCCTTTCTGAAGATAAGATTGAAACATGTAAAAGGATAGTTATTTCTTTAAATTATATTTTAAATACAGGTATACTGTACACTTGTTTTCTTTTATCATTTATATATATATATATATATATATATATATATATATATATATATATATATACAGTCGAATCCACTTTATTGCATATCGGTTTATAGCATAAATCGGTTATTTGCATATTATTCGGCTGCACAGAACCATTTAGCATTAAATCAATACAAATTATGTTGCATATATGAATAGCTTGATATATATATATGTGTGTGTGTGTATATATATATATATTTATATCTATCTATGTATATATGTATGTATATATATATAAAAAAAAAAATATATATATATATATATATATATATATATATATATACACATACACATACATACATACCAGTCGTGGGGCACCGATTGGGACTGAGAAACCCCCAATCAGACAATGGATCCACCTAGGGGATTCGATGCTATGACCAAAGCATCTCAGACGATCTGACTAAACAAATCCCTTACCATAATTTCGTGCAATTATCATTGTGTATTAACTATGACGTTTTCATCATGACCAGTCTCGATGGTGCAGTGGTTAAGTCATCGGTCATAGGACTACCGGCTAGTAGGTACAGGGTTCGTAGCCCGGTACCGGCTCCTACCCAGAGCGAGTTCTTAAGGGCTCAATGGGTAGGTGTAAGGCCACTACACCCTCTTCTTTCTCACTAACCTCTAACCAACTAACAACTAACCCATTGTGCTGGACAGACAGCCCAGATAGCTGAGGTGTGTGCCCAGGACAGCTTGCTTGAACCTTAATTGGATATAAGCACGTCAGATATTTCAAGTATGTCCCTAACAGACTTGCTTTTTCTCACAGACCAAGAGCTACTCCTCTTGGGCTGCTGCACCAGTGCCGACATCGCCTGTCGCGTAGCAACTCGAGTGGTCAGTCACAAGAAGTCTCACAACGAGTTTCTGGTGGATGCTGGGTACATGGCACTCGGACACGACGGAATCGCCCAGCAACCACCCGGGGGGTTCTGTAAATTCCAGGAATACGACCACTTGAGGTAGCACCAGTGTTTTCTGGCTCTACCATACTTAATGTTTGTCTCGGTCACTCGTCTCTTCTTTCTGTCTCTGTCTCTCTTTCATTACGTCTGACTCTCTCTCTCTCTCCCCCAGGTCTATCTCTGTCTAACTCTATATCCATCCATCCATCCATCCCTCTCTTCCTGTCTGTCTGTCTGTGTCTGTGTGTCTCTCTCTCTCTCTTTATATATCACTAGCTCTATCTATCTCTCTATCAATCTATCTATCTGTCGCTCTCTCTCTCTCTCTCTCTCTCTCTCATTCACTCACCATCTCATTCGCTCACTCGTTCACTCATACGTTCTCTGTCTTTCTCTCTCTCTCCAAGTCTATCTCTGTCTAACTCTATATCCCTCCCTCTCTCCCTCCCTGTCTGTCTGTCTGTCTGTCTGTCTGTCTGTCTCTCTCTCTCTCTCTCTCTCTCTCTCTCTCTCTCTCTCTCTCATTCACTCACTCGCTCACTCATACTTTCTGTCTCTCTGTGTGTCTCAAACAGTTTAGAAATAACCATATATTGAAACACTTAATTTTTAGTGCCTCCCCCTCCCCATGGGGGAGATGATTAGGGTTTCACTGCCAGTGGGAGGGGGTGGGGTCATGGATTTTGTTTGTGTTATTGTTTCTGGGAGTTTTTTTCAGGAGGGTGTTGTTGTGTTGTTGTTGGTTTTTTTAGTTGGTTGGTTCTTGTTTTTTTTTCTTCTATTTTTCCTTTTCTTTTTGTTCTTAACTCATATAGATGAGCCCAGAATTAAATGAACGTGTATTGTTTATTTTAGGATGGTCTGTCTTGACCAGGAGATGGGGAAGGTGACCACTACAAACAGCAAACTGGACTTTGATGAATTTCCCATTGGAAAAATACTTTTTATTTACCCATACCATGTAAGTGTGATTTCATCTTTTTCTCACTCTACATGTTCACAAGTCAGGGCACTATTCCGTATACCCCGGCCTCGGTGGCGTCGTGGTTAGGCCATCGGTCAACAGGCTGGTAGGTACTGGGTTCAGATCCCAGTCGAGGCATGGGATTTTTAATCCAGATACTGACTCCAAACCCTGAGTGAGTGCCCTGCAACTCTCAATGGGTAGGTGTGAACCACTTGCACCAACCAGTGATCCATAACTGGTTCAACAAAGGCCATGGTTTGCTGCTAATCGGAAAGAGTAGCCCATGTAGTGGTGACAGCAGGTTTCCTCTCAAAATCTGTGTTGTCCTTAACCATATGTCTGACGCCATATAACCGTAAATAAAATGTGTTGAGTGCGTCGTTAAATAAAACATTCCTTTCTTTTGATCCCTGTCAGTGGGCCTGTTGGGCCATTTCTCACAAAAGCAAATGCACCATGAGTGGTACATCAAAGTCTGTGGTATGTGTTATCTTGTCTATGGGATGGTGCATATAAATAAAATGTGTTGAGTGCATCGTTAAATAAAACATTTCTTTCTTTTTTGCTTTAGCAGTATTCAGAATGCTCGTTATTATCATCATGACTATTATTATTATTATCATTAGTGTTAGTATCATTATTTTTTTTATTATATTATCATCATTATTATCAGTATTAACATTATCATCATTTATTATTATTATTATCATTAGTATTAGTATCATTATTATAATATCATTTTATCATTATCATTTATTATTATCATTAGTATTAGTATCATTATTATCATTATTATATTATGATCATTATTATTATCGTAACTATTATTATCATTATCATCATCATATTTATAATTATTATCATCATTTATCATCATCATATTTATAATTAGTATCATCATTTATTATCATTAGTATTAGTATCATTATTGTTATCATTATTATATTATCATTAGTATTATCATAACAATTATCATTATCATCATCGTATTTATAATTATCATTATCACCATTTATTGTTATCATTATCATCATCATCATTATTTTAATTATTATCATCATTATTATTATCATTATTATTGTTCAGGCTGGATCGACCGCCTCACAACACCCGCTGTACTTCGTCCATTCTGGCGAGAGGGTGACGGGAACATGGCGTCCCACGCGAGGCTGGCACCCCAGGAGTAACCATGTGCCTGAGAAACATCTATGTGCCTGAGAAACATCAGACGTAACCATAGCAACACACAATGTGCAGGCATTTCATATGCGTGTATTTTAAAGGTGTTTTCTCCACTAACAACAATGTGTGTCATTCTACCCTATTGGTTCAACCAGAGAAGACTATACATGTATGGTTTTGTCTCTGTCTGTCTGACCAACTGTGTCTGTCTGTCTGTCTGTCTGTCTGTCTGTCCAACATATATTTTTTCGGATACTTTATTTTGACAATGCATCAAGATATAATTATAATTATCATTATCATTATTTTGTGCATAGATTTATCATAAAAGAGCTACAGATCAAGGTTGTTTATCATAGGGATTTTACTCATTTTTGACAGAGTTATGGCCCTTGAAATTGGGAGATACTCACAATTTGTTTTCTGGACTTTGTGTACATTGATTTGTCATGTAGAGTTACAGATTAAGGTTGAGGTTCATGGGGTTTTACCTATTTTTGACAAAGTTATGCCAGATTAATTTATGTAAAAATAGCAGAGAATCGCAAAATGGAAGGGAATACTTAAGACAATTCCCAGTGGTTTATGTTCGGCTTTGCAAACCACTTAAACTGTCACGTTTGTGTTCTCTTGGTGGAAATGGACAATAGAATATCAATAGTTAAAGTTTAAAATTCATTTTGTTTAATGACACCACTAGAGCATATTGATTAATTTATCATTGGTTATTGGATGTCAAACATTTGGTAATTCTGAGAGGAAACCCGCTAGTTTTCCTAAGACAGCAAGGGATCTTTTATATGCACTTTTCCACAGACAGGAAAGCACATACCACAGACTTTAATCAACAGAACCAATCTATTCACATTCACTTGGTATGAAAGTGTCATTACCAACATTACTTTTTGTACATTAAGCAACATTTCAATATGCATGTTTTTTTATTGATCGTTTCCATATTCATGTGCATAGACCCATCCATGAAGGCATAATGACAGAAATCAATTTCAAAGATGGTGGTATGTGCTATTCTGTCTGTTGGATGGTGCATATAAAAGATCCCTTGCTACTAATGGAAAAATGTAGCGGGTTTCCTGTCTAAGACAATATGTCACAATTACCATGTTTGACATCCAATAGCCGATAATTAATAAATCAATGTGATCTAGTGGTGTTGTTGTTAAACAATACAAACTCTTTATTACAACAAACAATACGCTACTGAACCAGGACTTCTATATTATAGCAGCCCCACTCCCATGGCTAGTGATATTCAATGTTGGGTTTGTAAATAACTACTATTGATATGCTCGATGGCTAGTTAAAAACAAAATTGTCAAATGCATGTTGCAGTTAAGTCTATGTTGTAGATATGAATATCCTGACCGCACCCCAACCTCCAATATTAAGTGTTTCTAAACTTTTTAGGCGACATATTTAATTATTACTATTATTAAGAAAAGTTAAGTAGGGCTAGTAAATATTTAATCGTGGCTAGTACATTTTTAAAATCACTGATTCCCATGCCTAGTGGATTTAAAAAAAAATCTAGAAGCCCCAACTGATTGATGGGACAGTTTTGCAGGGTTCAAACTTAATGATGGCAATTGCCGTAGAAGTGATATGCTTTGTAGTAGGACCTTTACCGATGGCAGTTTTCCTGCCGTTAGATATAAATTACTGTAAAATACTTTATCTTCGAGGGGTGTAATTTTCACGCTGAAAACTAGTAGTTGCAAGTTGTCATTATCGGGCTATTTACAACAATTAACTGGTCACGATCTGTTGGGTTTAATTTTTCGGAGGATCCTAACATTCGAGATAAATATCTTTGCGCAGTTCAACGGATAATTTGTGATTTTTTGATTTTTTATTTATTTGTTGCAAATATTATTTGTTTAAAATTGCCATAGCCAGGCAGAAAATTGCCTTGATGGGATAGACCCTAGTTTTTAAACACTAAGGCATAATTTTCACCTAGACTCTAGTTTCAACCCATAAGAATGGACACTAATTTACAAACCTGTAACAAATTTGAATACAACAGAGTGAAACTAGAGTCTATGATGTTGAAATACCCTTAAAAATAGAATAAAACGCAAGTCCATAACCGAATGTGCATTTTTAAAAATATGAAAAAATGCATTTTGTGGCATTAGAAACACCAGGATAACCAGAAACACTTTGTTTGTATGGAAATGAATAAACTAAACAATAAGATATAAGTAATGTTTGATTTCAGTGATCATAAACGGCTCTAATAGTGAAAAATACGCCTTAGTGTTTAAAAACTAGGAGTGAGCATTTCAAAATTGTCGTAGGTAACAAATTATGTTCCAACCTTGGGCCTACTTCGTGTTTTGTATATTATTTTATATTGTGTGAATGTTTTGTTGAGGACCAAACCAAAAAGTCTGACATGTTTATAAAGAAATAAACTGCTTTACAAATAAATGGACGTAAATATGCTTAACCAATGGGTTTCTTCTGTATTTATCTTGTTTTTTCTTCTTCTTCTTTTTACATCGCCGAGTGGTAAAGTACTAGCTTGAGGCATGATCGGTCTGGGATCAATCCCCATTGCTTGGCCTATTGGGCTATTTTTCATTCCAGCCAGTGCACCACGACTGGTATCTCAAAGGCATATAGTCTTACAGAGGAAACCCATTACATTTTTCCAATATGGTAGTAGCAATGGATTTTTTCTATGCACCATCTCACATACAGGATAGCACATATCACAGCCTTTGACATACCAGTCGTGGTGCACTGGCTGGAACGAGAAATAGCCGAATGAGTCTACCAATGGGAATCGATCCTAGACCCGAGCACTTTAAAACTGAACTACGTGTCACCCCCACCCCCCACCCCCTGCTAAACAAAGTGCAGTCTGGTAAAGATGATCATGCTGAAACATGCACACAGTAAAAACCAACACAAACACATGTTAAGCATTATTTATTATTGTATAATATATCTGCATAGCTTAATGTTGTGTTCCTCCAAGTGATCATTGTAAATACATCTAACATCACCAGTACACTACAATCATATGTATATACAAACAGTACACTCCGCACTCTAACAGTAGTATCACCAGTAACCTACAATCATATGTATATACAAACAGTACACTCCGCACTCTAACAGTAGTATCACCAGTAACCTACAATCATATGTATATACAAACAGTACACTCCGCACTCTAACAGTAGTATGTCTTGGGTTATATCTACAGTTCTACAGCACTGGAAGTAATATATATATATATATATTATATGAGAGAGAGAGAGAGAGAGAGAGGGAGAGAGAGAGAGAGAGAGAGAGAGAGAGAGAGAGAGAGAGAGAGAGAGAGAGAGAGAGAGAGAGAGAGAGAGAGAGAGAAGGGGGTAGGGAGGGAGAGGACAATTTAGAGATAGAGGGAGGTCGAGAGAGATAGAGGGAGAGACAGGGCGAGAAAGAGAGAGAGAAATGTGACAGGGAGAGAGGGGAGGAGAGAGAGGGCAGGTGAGAGAAAGAGAAAGGCAAAGAGAGAGAGAGAGATAGAGAGAGAGAGAGAGAGAGAGAGAGAGAGAGACAGAGAGAGAGAGAGAGAGACAGAGAGAGAGAGAGAGAGAGAAACACACAAACAGAGACCGAGGGAAACAGAAACTGATGCTGCCATAAATAGACTACTACCAAAACACAGCAAGAGATCTCCTATATACATACACATTCAGATAATCACAACAGCACATACCACGGTCTGTGCTGCACCCATCACAGGTCACTGGTTGGAACAGCCAATAATCTAAGACTGAAGACAATCACTCCTTTGACCCATCACACCTCTGACGAGCACTCTACCACTATACCACATCCTTCCCCAACACTAAAGGCTCATTCACACTGTATGCAGAGCATGCACGCTGCACGTACGGCTCCAAAAATTAAAAGCTTTTTAATGAGTGCATTAACACTGAATTCACGCGCTGTATGCATTTACAAAACTCATGAGGCTAGATGCAGTGAAAGAAAGAAAGAAATATTTTATTTAACGACGCACTGAACACATTTTATTTACGGTTATATGGCATCAGACATATGGTTAAGGACCACACAGATTTTGAGAGGAAACCCGCTGTCGCTACTCTTTCCGGTAGAAGCAAGGGATCTTTTATTTGCACTTCCCGCAGGCAGGATAGCACAAACCATGGCCTTTGTTGAACCAGTTATGGATCACTGGTTGGTGCAAGTGGTTTACACCTACCCATTGAGCCTTGTGGAGCACTCACTCAGGGTTTGGAGTCTGTATTTGAATTAAAAATCCCATGCCTCGACTGGGATCCGAACCCAGTACCTACCAGCCTGTAGACCGATGGCCTAACCACGAGGCCGGTAGATGCAGTGAAATAACCAACCACTTGCCTCTGATATGTTAAGTCAATGTTATTTAATTATTTTAACACAAACAGTCAAGTGTAACTATGACATTTCCTCTTTAACATGAACCTGTACATGTATATAGAATAACATGTTTATGAAAGGAGTGGACAGTTTTAGTATCTGACGAGCGAAGGAGAGTCGGACACCAACACTGTTCACGAGTTTCATAAAAATGGTAGGACAGGCAAGCTAGTTTAGTAACACTGTTCACGAGTTTCATAAAAATGGTAGGACAGGCAAGCTAGTTTAGTAACACTGTTCACGAGTTTCATAAAAATGGTAGGACAGGCAAGCTAGTTTAGTAACACTGTTCATGAGTTTCATAAAAATGGTAGGACAGGCAAGCTAGTTTATAACACTGTTCACGAGTTTCATAAAAATGGTAGGACAGGCAAGCTAGTTTAGTAACACTGTTCACGAGTTTCATAAAAATGGTAGGACAGGCAAGCTAGTTTAGTAACACTGTACACGAGTTTCATAAAAATGGTAGGACAGGCAAGCTAGTTTATAACACTGTTCACGAGTTTCATAAAAATGGTAGGACAGGCATGCTAGTTTAGTATTTTGTTTATTACAAACCAACTGCAAACAAGCCGCATAGCAGAAGTCAGCCGATGTCGAGACCTTACATGTTATTTTTCTATGAATTGAGTCAGCAAGTGATCTACGTCACATTTAAACTTAAATGACGTCACAGTGAGCAACAAGACGTCATCGATGAACAGTTTGGATTTGCGTGCGAAGCTTGCATTAATAAGGTTTTGAAATTCACAATAATGACTTATTGTTGATCGGACCAGCAAACAACACTGAACTGAGTGAATGGGACGCCAACATTTTACATAAAGGGCGGTAAAAAGGAGTAGCAGGTCAACAACATCGTTTTTGTTTCGTACACAAAAGGCCCAAATATAATGGCCTATCTTATTGCAATTTCAATTCATGGCCATATTTCATAATGGTACACTTTTAAATTACACTATTTTGTACAAACAGTTAGATATGTTAATAATCTCAAAATAAAATATTTTCAACAGCAATTTTGCACTCCATGTTTTCTAGTGTTCAGAAAAAGGACCCATCATGCACCCAGTTTATTTTATTGCAGCGAGAAGCAAAGTGACGTCATTCGAAGACTTACGTCATTCAATTTAAAAACACGACACTGCCAGTCTGCGCATGCCAATATTACACTAGTTAGATATTGAGTAATTGTTATGACATGAGTACGGTAATATCTTACACTGGTGTGTAATAAAAAACAATATTGTTAGTTGTAAAGATGTAGTAAGATATTTACTGTATGATACCATACCATCAATTTATCAAACTAATGGTTTGTACGCTCTTTAAATTTCGATACAAATAATATATAATATTGATACCCATTTGGTACAACCTTGCACTACAACCTTACAAGAACGTCAACCAAACGAGCTGAAGGATATAAATTAAGATCAATTATGGGTACGGTAATAAATAATATGTTAAACTCGCTACCATTTTGTATCATGGTTATGTCCCTCGTGAAATACTTTTCATTATAACTCGCTAAAGATCATGACAACTGAAAATTACTTCACTCGGGACATAAACATGAAATAAAATGGAAGCTCGTTTAATATCCTGTAATTAGTAAATGATGTTATAATATGACGAGGTGAGATTGCAAGTTTATTAAAACTGTAGTTGAGTTTGTTATAATCAAATAACAAGAGATTAAAAACAGTGTTTTTGAAGTGTCATTATACCAGCATTCCTTTTTTTTCATTTCACTGTAATTATGACACAGCAATAATAAACATGACAAATACGTAATCTTATAAAAATGCACGGCAGTGAGCTTATTAACTGCATCCAGAATGCAGCTGGTGTGAATGCCCCTAATGCGCGCTGCGGCCAGAACGCAGCTGGTGTGAATGCCCCTATGCACGCTGCGGCCAGAACGCAGCTGGTGTGAATGCCCCTAGTGCGCGCTGCGGTTAGAACGCAGCTGATGTGAATGCTCCTAGTGCATGCTGCAGCCATGACAGTTGCAAGATCGGGACCACACGCATGCACATCGTCCAGTGTCGTCCAGTGTGAACGAGCCTTAAAACATTAAGTACTTTAGCTAAATAAATACAACTTTCATCCTACATGTACATTATTTACATTTATTGTCTCTTCTTAAAGGGACATTCCTGAGTTTGCTGCAATTTTTAAAATGCTATCGACTAACAGACTTTTTAACGATTGTAATTACATATCAAATATATCTTTCTGCATAAAATATTAGTGGCTTTATATTAAACGTGTTTCTGATCGTTCTAATGTTTGTACTAGGTACGAGGTACGAAACTATTTGAAGACAAAATCCAGTTTGGGCTTCTTACAAATATTAAGACGACCAGAAACACATAGAATATACACACACTGATATTCTAAACAAGAAAATATATTTAATATGTAAGTTTAATCGTAGAAATATTTTATTAGTCAGAAACATCTTACAATGCAGCAAACTCAGGAATGTCCCTTTAAGGCTTGAACACACTACAGCAAATAGGCACATAATTAATTTTATATACCAGATTTTTCTTTTTAAAATTAATTTTAACGCTACACAACAGTGATACGGTGTATTTCTAATCAACATTAATATTCATGATTTACAGGTATTGAATTTTAAGAAATCTACTGCAATTGTACAATGTAAATTGTAAAAGTGATCTAGATATTTTGAGATTCCATCTCATAAACTCACACTTTCGACCCCAAATCTGGGATTTGTGGAAGCTCAAAATCATCCTAAATTCACAGCCGGATGAATATATTTATCTATATGTATGTAATAAAACAATATTATATACCAGGGTACATACAGTATACTATATACATATATTATATACTAATATCTAATAACATATACATACAGAATACTATATAATATATATATATATATATACATACATACACACACCTTAAACCATAACGATATGTTTTACCTGATAAAACATGATAACTGTATAACAACTATAGTCATATTCTGGTGTGTTGTATCAAACACATACAATATTGTAGTATTAATTTCTTTTCTTTCTTTTGTTTTCTTTTTTTTTTTTTACATCTGCCACACAGAACAAAACACCCTGAAAGACTGAGTAACAGGCCTCTGCAATTTGTTAATGTAGTTCTAACATTGATGTGAAATTCTTGTCTTGGATGAAAGGGTTGACACATGTCAGTTAAAGTTTGTTTTCTTTAACGACATCACAAGAGCACATCGATTTGTTGATTCTGACACATAGTCTTAGAGAGAAAACCCGCTACATTTTTCCATTAGTAGTAAGGGATCTTTTCTATGCACCATCCCACAGACAGGATAGTACATACCACAGCCTTTGATATACCAGTCGTGGTGCACTGGCTGGAATGAGAAGTAGCCCAATGGGTCTACCTACAGGAATTGATTGTCACGTAAGAGTGTACTCTAGCCGTATTTTCACACATAAACAGAAGAGGGATAAAGGACACTCTAGCTAACGTAATCTTTAATCTGTAATCCATAATCCACAATCCATAATCCACAATCCATAATCCATGGGGGGCCAGGGCTACACACATCTGGTAAACTGTCTGAGGTCTGATGTAAATACAAATATTGTGAAAAACATCCCAAGAAAACAGATACTTATTACATAACCCACGAGAAAGATAATTTCATACAAACAAACAATAGCATACGGCTTTAAGAGTATTCAGAGAATTGTGGGTTACCGAGGGTCCAGGCAGTTATCAAGAGCTTCACTGAATGTTCTTCAGGATGATAGTTCAGTCATAGTAAAGAGAAGTTATTACCCTCGTGTGTTTTGGTATCGTTATTATCATATATTAGGAATAAAAATTGTATTATGCGAACCTCTGGCGAGCATAATACATTATTTTTATTCATAATATATGATATTGACGATACCGAAATACACTCAAATGACGTCATTTTGGATGTCTTTACATCAAAATAAACTAGTGCATAACATTTTTTGCTTTCTGAATGCTGGACAGCTTTCAGTGTAAAATTGTTATTGAAATGTTTTTATTTGATGACTCTGAATGCATACGTCAATTATGGAGTGTCAACCTAGTACATTTGCTTAAATGTCAATAAACGTAGTGCCATGACCTCGATTAATTTATATCTAATTTGCAAAGTTACCAAATTCTTAAAGTATGTGATCTGAAAAAACACACATACTTTGATTACACTGAAAATAAAAGGTATTATATGATAAATACATTTATCCTATAACTTACACATGATATCCATGTCATAAACACGTGATAATTTAGTGTATTAACCCGGTTAATAATGGTATGGAAATTTGCAAGGTCTCTAGGTAAATTGTTGCTGTGGGTGGGTCAGTGGCTAATAAGTGGCAGTGGCAACACGACCTGTGTACCTGAGAGTAATGTTAAAATGTGTGACGTCAAACTAATTTGTGCTAATTGTTATGACGTCATATTACCGATGGTGGCGACTTTAGTACTATGATTTACTAAAAATCGAATTGAAATGTTATTTTAGAAGTGTTATGGGAGACCAGTCATCTTGTACTGAATGTGTTTACCCTCTGAAAATAAAGAATTTTATTATTATTATTATTATTGAGGTGTCTGATTTCTCAATCTTCTAAGGTTTTTCAAAAAGGAAAAATCTTTATTTATAAAGAGAGGGAGAGAAGTGTTTGTATATGCTCCTATACCACTAGGGTTTCAGGCGTGTCTAGCCCAGGTCCGGTCTCTGGCATCGTCAGGGGCCTGGCCTGGGACAGAAGTTTAGTTATAATATAAACACCATATCCAATACATAATACACATTATATATAAATAACCTTGTTAAATACATTGTATAACAACTTCAATCATTAACAATAAAATATATTAAATGTATAATATTCAGATATTTAAACACAACTATTACAAATGTTGTATATTTCTTCTTCTTTTTTACATTATTAGTAAATATAATTTTATTGCTGCTTTGAAATGCGAGTGTGTCGAAAACACTAAGAACGACTAGTTTAAGATTGTACATCACAAAAATGTAGAGAGTCTAAAAAAAATATACCACCTAAAATTATATTCTACAAGTTCTGCAAGTGAAGAAACTAGAAATAAAATTATGTTTGTTTTGTTAAGAACACCATCATTGGCTATTGGATGTCAAACATTTGGTAATTTTAACACATAGTCTTAGAGAGGAAACCTGCTACATTTTTCCGTTAGTAGCAAAGGATCTTTTATATGCACTATCCCACAGACAGAATAGCACATACCACGGCCTTTGATATACCAGTCATGGTCCACTGGTTGGAACAAGAAAAACCCAATCAGTTGAATGGATCCACCGAAGTGGTTCGATCCTGCAATGCAAGCACCTCAAGCGAGCATTCAACCGACGAAATAAGTCTGGTTTCTTCTTCAATGCAGAGCTGGGGCCTAATTCACAAACGTCTCTTGGGCTCTGTTAGACACCAAAGCATCCTCGTTGGAAGTCTTTTAGCATTGCACTGCGAGATTGCAAAGTTGCGAGAGTTTAGTGAATTAGGCTTTTCACTCTCTTGTTAATTAAATCATTCGACTAGTCACACACACACACACACACATAAACGAATATTAATTAAAGTAGTTAAACATCCAATCATTCATGGCAGTAAAGAACAAATCATTGTCATGGGTCAAGATGAATTATTCCTAATGGAATGAATTATTATCAGCCTCTTCGTATAATTATTGCCTAATTAATTTTTACAGCTTTCGAGTCTGATGATAAAAAACTTATTTTTACACAAACACAAATGAATTCTTTAAAGATTATTTGAACAAGAACAATAAGAAAGAATGTTGTATGATATCACAGTCCGTCCCACAGGGAACACCTTTTTCCATACAATGGAATTTAACAAGTTATTCATTTCTGAGCCGACTGTTTTACTAAACTGCGCACACTTTTCCAGAACACTTTTATCTTTTTTTATTACGTCAAACCAAACTGAAATTATTTACAAAAAACATTTTTGTAAAAGGATGGGACGGACTATAGTAGCGTAAAAAGAAACCGTTTTTCTATACTCATACGTCTTGTGCAGTTATGACACCTATGATTACCCTTTTTTAATTCATAAATTAGTGTGGAAAGCATTAGAAAAAGAAATATTAGTACATGATTTTTGTACCTACATGTACTTGGGTAAATCAGAAATAGAAAATACGACTTTTTCTAAAGAACACCATCGTAAAATGACATGCAAATAGAGAGATATATGAAAATAAAGTCTGCTTTCCATGTACACAATTTCACAAGTAATTTCATCAATACAATGTACAGACACTGTACATTTTCCATGTACACAATTTCACAAGTAATTTCATCAATACAGTGTACCGACAGTGTACATTTTCCATGTACACAATTTCACAAGTAATTTCATCAATACAGTGCACCAGTGCACCGACAGTGTACATTTTCCATGTACACAATTTCACAAGTAATTTCATCAATACAGTGCACCAGTGCACCGACACTGTACATTTTCCATGTACACAATATCACAAGTAATTTCATCAATACAGTGCACCAGTGCACCGACACTGTACATTTTCCATGTACACAATTTCACAAGTAATTTCATCAATACAGTGCACCAGTGCACCGACACTGTACATTTTCCATGTACACAATTTCACAAGTAATTTCATCAATACAGTGTACGGACACTGTACAGTTTCCATGTACACAATTTCACAAGTAATTTTATCAATACAGTGCACCAGTGCACTGACACTGTACATTTTCCATGTACACAATTTCACAAGTAATTTCATCAATACAGTGTACGGACACTGTACAGTTTCCATGTACACAATTTCACCTGTAATTTCATCAATACAATGTACGGACACTGTACAGTTTCCATGTACACAATTTGACAAGTAATTTCATCAATAGTGTACAGACACTGTACAGTTTCCATGTACACAATTTGACAAGTAATTTCATCAACAGTGTACACTGTACAGTTTCCATGTACCCAATTTGACAAGTAATTTCATCAACAGTGTACAGACACTGTACAGTTTCCAGTCTGTATTTTCGTGCACTAAATCATGCACAGGGGGCAGGGGGCAGGACGTAGCTCAGTGGTAAAGCGCTCGCTTAATGAGCCACCCGTCTGGGATCGATCCTCATCGTTGGGCCCCATTGGGCTATTTCTCGTTCCATCCAGTGCACCACGACTGGTATATTAAAGGCCGTGGTATGTTCTGTTCTGTCTGTGGGATGGTACATATAAAAGATACCTTCCTACTAATGGAAAAATATAGCGGATTTTCTCTCTAAAACAATATGTCAAAATTACCAATTACAAATTGTTTGACATCCAATAACTGATGATTAATAAATCAAAGTGCTCTAGTGGTGTTGTTAAACAAAAAGTCTTCAGAGGAAACCCACTACATTTTTCTTAATGCAGCAAGAGATCTTTTATATGTACTTTCCCACAGACAGGATAACACATACCACAGCCTTTGACCAGTTGTGGTGCACTGGATGGAATGAGAAAAAGAGACAGAGATAAAGAAAGGAAATTCAATGCTTAAATGCACACTCCAGTACCACCACTGGGCAGTACATACCATGGTCTTTTCACACACAGCTATGGATCGCTGGTTAAACTTTGATAAATATTAAGTTGTTGTAGAAAATAGGTGAAAACATCTATCAAAATACATACATAGATGCATTTGTAGAAATTCACATGAGAAATTGTGACCAGAAAGATGTTCATGGAAAGCAGACATAAAAAAGGTCAAGATAAAAAATTATTGTAAACCTTCTAGTGAGAAATCTAAAATACCTGAACACACTATTTACACACACACTAATGTCAATGACAGGACATTGTGGCAACGTCGATTTAGCTTTGTACTTAAAGGTTAACTGTATAATAAAATTAATAACTATAAGCTAAACAATTTAAATCTAATTTACTGTACACTTTGTATTAGCAATACGTTTAACAGGCAGGTTTTCTGGAATTGTTATAAAAATCAGTGACTTAAACATTTTACTAGCCAGGATTAAAAATTCACTAGCCCTACTTTAAGTAAATACAATTTTACTAATAGTAATAATTGGATATGTCACCTAAAGAAGGAGATGGAGCTTAAAAACCCCTAGACTTGGGGGGGGGGGGGGGGGGGGGAGAGGAAGGGGCAGGATAGTCACATTTACAAAATATACTTATATGCAACATTTGACACAAAATAATTCACTAGCCATCGGGCTTGGCAATATTAAGTTATTTACTAGCCCAACATTAAATATCACTAGCCATGGGAGTGGGGCTACCATAATCTATCTTAACATTGAATATCACTAGCCATGGGAGTGGGGCTACCATAATCTATCTTAACATTGAATATCACTAGCCATGGGAGTGGGGCTACCATAATCTATCTTAACATTGAATAACACTAGCCATGGGAGTGGGGCTACCATAATCTATCTTAACATTGAATAACACTAGCCATGGGAGTGGGGCTACCATAATCTATCTTAACATTGAATAACACTAGCCATGGGAGTGGGGCTACCATAATCTATCTTAACATTGAATATCACTAGCCATGGGAGTGGGGCTACCATAATCTATCTTAACATTGAATATCACTAGCCATGGGAGTGGGGCTACCATAATCTATCTTAACATTGAATAACACTAGCCATGGGAGTGGGGCTACCATAATCTATCTTAACATTGAATAACACTAGCCATGGGAGTGGGGCTACCATAATCTATCTTAACATTGAATAACACTAGCCATGGGAGTGGGGCTACCATAATCTATCTTAACATTGAATATCACTAGCCATGGGAGTGGGGCTACCATAATCTATCTTAACATTGAATAACACTAGCCATGGGAGTGGGGCTACCATAATCTATCTTAACATTGAATAACACTAGCCATGGGAGTGGGGCTACCATAATCTATCTTAACATTGAATAACACTAGCCATGGGAGTGGGGCTACCATAATCTATCTTAACATTGAATATCACTAGCCATGGGAGTGGGGCTACCATAATCTAGAAGCCCAGAACAAGTAAAAACGTTTATTCCTACTACCGCTAGCATGCAAGCATCACAAATTGTCTTACAAAATATCTATTCTGAACGTTCTAAAGTTTAATTAAAAACAGGGATGACATTCTTAATTCTTATTCATTATGTGATGGGATCATGTTCAGTATGCTATTACACAGCTGCCATTGGGGGAAATTCTCACAGATTACACCTTAAAATAAGTTTTTTTTTTGTTTTAACCTAAATGCAATTTTAATGCATGATTTTCAAGATTAAAAACAACAACATTAAATAGCCGTTATAATAAGAAGAAGAAGATGAAGAAGTTTATAGGAAAAAAATGAAAAGGTAATGACAAAAGCTATTTTGGTCGTAGCCCGTGCTTATAAAACTTAAAGTCTAGACTTTAATCAAGTCTAGTCTAGACTTTAATGTAATGCTATTTGAATGGCGTTGCCATGATGTTAAAGTCTGGACTTTATTAAAGTCTAGACTTCAAGGTTTATAAGCACGGGGCCTGGTTTCAGCTTTACTGTCTTTAAGTTTCTTATAAAGTTAACCTTTAATAAAAAGCATATAATGCCATGTACAGATTACGGTCAATGTTACAGTACAAAGAAATTACAATACATAGCCAAAATGTCCTTTCATCAACACTAATTACCCAACAATATATTGACTAATAATTAATTATGTTGTAAGAACATAAATATAACAGTTGTCATGATATGCTAATATGTATATATATATAAATATTGTAATTTTTAAACAAGTATTAGAAATAGAATAGAATAAACAGAATATGTATAATGCTTATCACATGTAAAACCTTGCCAACATCTGTAATGGGATTTTTTGTTTTTGTTGGTTGCCGTGACAACAAGAATCTCTACAAAATCTATGATATCACCATGACGATGGCAGTGAGGAACAGCTAAGGAAGAGCAAGGTGGGTGGGAGGTCTCTCCACCACAGTTACCTTGGCAACAACGAGAAATGTATGTAAGTGATGAGGGGCCATCTTTATACAGTTGCGCGTCCACGTGTGTGTATGCGATCGCGGACACGAATGCGGCTAAAATCCGACACAATGAAATAACATAGGATTGGCTAGCTCTGGACTGGCAGTAAACTTCGCCAAATTATTTATTAAACTTCAAAAATTACAGTAACCCAGTTATTTTCCAGCAAAATATCAATTATTTCATAAAATTATTTCGCCAAATTAAAATAAAATTAGCCGTTTGTGTTTTTTAAATTCGCAATTGATGAATTTGACAAATGCCAGAGCTAGTGGCTGTCTCCACCTGTCTGGTGTGGAGTGTCGTCCGGGTTACAGCTGCAGATAGCCTGGAGTAGTCAGTAGTCGCGCTCGTAATAATACGGACAAACAGTAAAATAATCATGTACATGTAGTTGGACCAGTGCTGTATATATACAGGTAGTATATATATTTGTTGTTAATAGCTACTGCCAAATTCATCTGTTATAGCAAGTTTTTAAATAGAACCCACTTTTGGCGTACTATCTAAAACGTAATGAATAGTCACACACTCCATTCTATTTATATGTTCGGCAATTTTATCTCATGATCCTTGTATATGGTATTAGAGAAAACAGACTTTTTACTGATGAAAGAACAAATGATGTAAATCACTTATCGAAATGTTTTTCATTTTAGGTATAATATGATATTGGACCAGGAAGTATTGTCTTTTCATTTGTTGGTGAATATGACGTCACTGGTTCGCGCATGTTCGTGAGCTTTAGAAAAATGATGCCATGCACGACTTTTGAAGAAGTTTGTTTTGTTTGACGACACCACTAGAGCACATTGATTTATTAATCATTGGCTATTTGGCAAATTTTGATATATAGTTTTAGACAGAAAACCCTATACATTTTTCGCAGGACTTTTGATGCGTGCGATTATTGATTACTCCACAATATCAATTTTTTTTGCCCCCGACCAGATCATGTAACGGTAGATACAGAAATGTGTCCACAAGCACACACTGTCAAGTGGATACATCGTATTGGTAACCACATGAACAGACACACACACAAAATATATCCGAATCCGAATCAGTGTCCACACCAACCAGCACAAGTTAAAAACTAAAAATTCCTTAATGATTGTAAGGTAAAGATAAAAAGATGCTATGTCAGTGGCTGCTCCTTACCATGGCAACGAGGAAGGAAAATTGTCACATCTGCAACACTGCAAAAATTTACAGATCGGAGAGTTTCTCTGGCAACAAGGATAACCGTCATGGATTTAATTCACAACCCAGCAATAACGCAACCATCTGTCAACAGTTGCCATGGCAATGACAATACGTGTCACAGACCTGTGACAGCAACATGAAAGCATCCCACAGTTTCCATGGCAACAAGGATAAAACTGTCACAGATATGTCACACAGCAATCCACGTTTCCATTAAACAAGAATAAAACTGTCACAGATACGTCACACAGCAATCCACGTTTCCATGGCAACAAAGATAAAACTGTCACAGATATGTCACACAGCAAAATCCACGTTTCCACGGCAACAAGGATAAGACTGTCACAGATATGTCACACAGCAATGGAAGGCATCACGGTCCTGTCTGGCAGTAACCATGGCAACAAGACTTGTTGCTCAGCAAAAAACATTTCATTTCACCAGAGTTTTACGAAGGACATCCGACTGAATCCGGGATCTTTGCGAGCCTCCCAGTATTGCTTTGTGAAGTCGTACACTTCCTTGTCATTCGTCATCGTCTTTCTGGAGAAATAAATAAATAAATATCATTATTATCCACATAGTTCAAGATATTCATGGACAACAACGAATGATGTCATTTTGGGAAGCGAAGTCTAAGCTTTGTGTAATTGCTTCTCAAAATGACGTCATTTCATCATCTCCTAGTTACATTTGAAACATTTTGACATGGTCCTAGCTTGTTCAGGCCCATAGCCAATGGGGGGGGGGGGGGGGGGGGGGGGTCAGGGGTGTCAGTCGACACCCCCCCACCAGTGGCTCTTTTTTTCCAATATGCCCCTGGACCCCCCCATGAGCCTCACCATAAGCCTAAACAACCCCCCCCACCCCCAACCCCCACCCCCTCAAAATCCTGGCTACGGGCCTGTGTTATAAAAATAATAATATGTATAATTGTTGATAATAAAGAAATTATTACACTTGCGTGTGAATCGTACTGATTTGACAAAACTCGTGTCAGGATTTATGTATTACCCTGGCTGTCGTTCTGGCAATACAAAAATCCTGACTCTCGTTTCGTAAAATCAGTACGACACACAAGCTGGTATAATAATCTCTAATTATCAGTCACAGTTAGCAGTGAGCAGTGAGTTAGAGATTAGCAACAGTCAAGCAGGAATAAAATAGAGATGGATGGCCAAACAAAAGGATGAAACACTAAATGGATGAATGGACAGATGGACGGACGGACGGACGGACAGAAGGAACACTCGTTGGATGGATGGATAAGCACTTTCTGACCAACATATACCACTTGTGTAGCACTAATTGGAATGAGAAAACCTCCCAGTTCTTATCATGCGCTTTAGAAATTATAAGAACAAGAGACTGGTTAAGAGTAACTTTACTTCTAATGATCTTACTAAAACCAGCGTGGCTCTGTCTTGTTACATCCGACTCATTGACACTGAAAGGTAGTGTATTCCTAGAAGTGTGAATTATAACAACTACGAGAGACTGGTTGAAGAGGACGCTAGCTCTAATGACCTTACTAAAACCAGCGTGGCTCTGTCTTGTTACATCCGACTCATTGACACTGAAAGGTAGTGTATTCCTAGAAGTGTGAATTATATCAACTACGAGAGACTGGTTGAAGAGGACGCTAGCTCTAATGACCTTACTAAAACCAGCGTGGCTCTGTCTTGTTACATCCGACTCATTGACACTGAAAGGTAGTGTATTCCTAGAAGTGTGACATATCAACTACGAGAGACTGGTTGAAGAGTAACTTTACTTCTAATGATCTTACTAAAACCAGCGTGGCTCCGTCTCGTTACATCCGACTCATTGACACTGAAAGGTAGTGTATTCCTAGAAGTGTGAATTATATCAACTACGAGAGACTGGTTGAAGAGGACGCTAGCTCTAATGATCTTACTAAAACCAGCGTGGCTCTGTCTTGTTACATCCGACTCATTGACACTGAAAGGTAGTGTATTCCTAGAAGTGTGAATTATATCAACTACGAGAGACTGGTTGAAGAGGACGCTAGCTCTAATGATCTTACTAAAACCAGCGTGGCTCTGTCTTGTTACATCCGACTCATTGACACTGAAAGGTAGTGTATTCCTAGAAGTGTGACTTATATCGACTACGAGAGACTGGTTGAAGAGGACGCTAGCTCTAATGACCTTACTAAAACCAGCGTGGCTCTGTCTTGTTACATCCGACTCACTGACACTAAAAGGTAGTGTATTCCTAGAAGTGTGAATTATATCAACTACAAGAGACTGGCTGAAGAGTAACTTTACTTCTAATGATCGTACTAAAACCAGCGTGGCTCTGTCTTGTTACATCCGACTCATTGACACTGAAAGGTAGTGTATTCCTAGAAGTGTGAATTATATCAACTACAAGAGACTGGTTGAAGAGTAACTTTACTTATAATGATCTTACTAAAACCAGCGTGGCTCTGTCTTGTTACATCCAAATCATTGACACTAAAAGGTAGTGTATTCCTAGAAGTGTAAATTATAACAATTACAAGAGACTGGTTGAAGAGGACGCTAGCTCTAATGACCTTACTAAAACCAGCGTGGCTCTAAAAGGTAGTGTATTCCTAGAGTTGTGAATTATAAGAACTAGAGAGTAACTTTGGCTCTTACGATCTTACTGAAACCAGTTTGGCTCTGTCTTGTTACATCCGACTCATTGACACTGAAAGGTAGTGTATTCCTAGAAGTGTGAATTATAACAATTACAAGAGACTGGTTGAAGAGTAACTTTACTTCTAATGATCGTACTAAAACCAGCGTGGTTCTGTCTTGTTACATCCAACTCACTGACACTGAAAGGTAGTGTATTCCTAGAAGTGTGAATTATATCAACTACAAGAGACTGATTAAGAGTAACTTTACTTCTAATGATCTTACTAAAACCAGCGTGGCTCTGTCTTGTTACATCCGACTCATTGACACTAAAAGGTAGTGTATTCCTAGAAGTGTGACATATCAACTACAAGGGACTGGTTGAAGAGTAACTTTATTTCTAATGATCGTACTAAAACCAGTGTGGCTCTGTCTTGTTACATCCGACTCATTGACACTGAAAGGTAGAGTATTCCTAGAAGTGTGACTTATATCGACTACGAGAGACTGGTTGAAGAGTAACTTTATTTCTAATGATCGTACTAAAACCAGCGTGGCTCTGTCTTGTTACATCCGACTCATTGACACTGAAAGGTAATGTATTCCTAGAAGTGTGAATTATAAGAACAAGAGACTGGTTAAGAGTAACTTTACTTCTAATGATCTTACTAAAACCAGCGTGGCTCTGTCTTGTTACATCCGACTCATTGACACTGAAAGGTAGAGTATTCCTAGAAGTGTGACTTATATCGACTACGAGAGACTGGTTGAAGAGTAACTTTATTTCTAATGATCTTACTAAAACCAGCGTGGCTCTGTCTTGTTACATCCGACTCATTGACACTGAAAGGTAGTGTATTCCTAGAAGTGTGACTTATATCGACTACGAGAGACTGGTTGAAGAGGACGCTAGCTCTAATGATCTTACTAAAACCAGTGTGGCTCTGTCTTGTTACATCCGACTCATTGACACTGAAAGGTAGTGTATTCCTAGAAGTGTGACTTATATCGACTACGAGAGACTGGTTGAAGAGGACGCCAGCTCTAATGATCTTACTTAAACCAGCGTGGCTCCGTTTCCCCGTCTTTCTTCCGCCGCTCTCGTTGATTGTATTCCAGACGCTGTTTCTCGGCCTCGGCTTCGGTTATACGACCTTCCTCCAGTAACCTGCAACACGAGGGAAACCTAGGTCACAGTCACTGGACTGGTTAAAGACAGGGCTAGCTCTGGGTAACAAAGTTAAAAGTTTAGTTTTGTTTAACAACACCACTAGAGCACACTGATTTATCAATCATCGCCTATTGGATGTCAAACATACGGTAATCTTGACATAAGTCTTAGAGAGGAAACCCACTATATTTTTCAATTAGTAACAAGGGATCTTTTATATGCACCATCCAATAAATAGGATAGTACATACCACGGCCTTTGATAAACCAGTCGTGGTGCAATAGTTGGCTAAAACAAAAAATAGCCTAATGGGCCCACCGATGGGGATCGATCCTAGACTGACCATGCATCAGGTGTGCACTTTACCATTGGGCTATGTCCCGACCCTCCAGGTAAGAACATTACACCAAACTGTCTAACAATCTTCAGGTAGCACTAGACCAAATAACTTCCGGCTGGGTCAAAGTTCGAGGTGCACCCAACTTTTGATAGAGAAGTGAACACCACAAGTCCTGTGATTGGTTATAAATGTGAGTGTGTTGGTTGTTAAAAATAATAGTTTCATCTGGGTAAAAAAAATATGCAATTTTATTTCATCTAGTACCAATGTGTCAAGTAGCCTTGTGCTTGAAACATGTATGGGGTACCTGTAAAAAAAAAGTACCCGAATTTTGTGCAGAACTAGGGTAGTCATAGACGCTACCCGTTATCTCAGAAACAAGCAGCTTGACCCCCAATTTTTTCTGATTCACTTTAAGGTTTAAAGTTGAGCAATATAAATTAAGATTGATTATCAGTAATAAATAGGATATTAAACTCCCTTCCATTTCGTATCATGTTTATGTCCCTCATGAGATAATGTTCATTGTCATTCGCTAAAGCTCATGACAACTGAAAATTATTTCACTCCTATAAATACAGACCAGGGCCCTTTTCCACGAAACGATCTTAGTGCTAAGATCACCTTAAGTGCATAAGGTAGTGCATACGGTGATCCCAGCACTAAGATCCCTTTTTTGAACAGGGCCAAGAACTATATCTAGCAAATACACCTACACTATATTAAACATGATTTTTTTTAGCTACCTTAAAACTACGGAAGTTTGTGACATCACTACAGAATATGCCATAGTTGCGTCACAGCTTACGAGGGTTTTACAATTTCATAGCACTAAAATAGCTTCGAAAATATGAGCCCTAATCAACTTTTTTTTATAAAGAGACACGACCATTACACTGTAAATAAACCTGATCATTAACATTTCTATAAATAGACACGACCATTACACAGTAAATAAACCTGATCATTAACATTTCTATAAATAGACACGACCATTTCACTGTAAATAAATCTGATCATTAACATTTCTATAAATAGACGACCATTAAACTGTAAATAAACCTGATCATTAACATTTCTATAAACAGACACAACCATTACACTGTAAATAAATCTGATCATTAACATTTCTATAAATAGACGACCATTACACTGTAAATAAACCTGATCATTAACATTTCTATAAATAGACACGACCATTACACTGTAAATAAACCTGATCATTAACATTTCTATAAATAGACACGACCATTTCACTGTAAATAAACCTGATCATTAACATTTCTATAAATAGACACAACCATTACACTGTAAATAAACCTGATCATTAACATTTCTATAAATAGACACAACCATTACACTGTAAATAAACCTGATCATTAACATTTCTATAAATAGACACAACCATTACACTGTAAATAAACCTGATCATTAACATTTCTATAAACAGACACAACCATTACACTGTAAATAAACCTGATCATTAACATTTCTATAAATAGACGACCATTAAACTGTAAATAAACCTTTAAACCTTCAAGTTAAACTACACTCTTAAATACATCTTTAAGTTAATACTACACTCTTAATACATCTTTAAGTTAACACTACACTCTTAACACATCTTTAAGTTAACACTACTCTCTCTAAAGATCTTTTCTAACAAAACATTTGATTTTGGTTTTCTTCGTTGCCATTAAACATATACCTTTTGCAATACATAACAAGAACTTTTTTCCATCTAATCCTGTTTGTATTCTGAATGGGGAAAAAGAAAGTGATCGCAGCCTGTGACAAACCCTATTTTTTAAACACTATGGCATATTTTTCACTATTAGACCCATTGTTGATAATTGAAACTGGACATTATTTAGATTTAATTGTTTAGGTTACTGATTTCCATATGTCCAAAGTGTTACTGGTCATCCTAGTGTTACTAACACCACGAAATGCATTTTTCATTTTTTTTTTAATGCACATGCGTCGAAGAACTAATGGTTATGGAGTAAAAAGTAAAGTTTGTTTTATTTAACGACGCCACTAGAGCACATTGATTTTTAATCTTATCATCGGCTATTGGATGTCAAACATATGGTCATTCTGACACTGTTTTTTAGAGGAAACCCGCTGTTGCCACATAGGCTACTCTTTTTTACAACAGGCAGCAAGGGATCTTTTATTTGCGCTTCCCACAGGCAGGATAGCACAAACCATGGCCTTTGTTGAACCAGTTATGGATCACTGGTCGGTGCAAGTGGTTTACACCTACCCATTGAGCCTTGCGGAGCACTCACTCAGGGTTTGGAGTCGGTATCTGGATTAAAAATCCCATGCCTCGACTGGGATCCAAACCCAGTACCTACCAGCCTGTAGACCGATGGCCTGCCACGACGCCACCGAGGCCGGTAGGTTATGGAGTAAAGTTTTAGTCTATTTTAAAGGGTTTTTCACCATTTCAACGTCACAGACTCTTATTTCACATTGTTGTAACATTATTCAAATGTGTTACAGGTTTGCAGATTAACTCAACTTAGTGTGCATTTATATGGGTTGAAACTAGGGTAAGCGCCTTTAAATAAATTTCAAAAACTTAAAAACTGATTTAAAAAATAAATCAATCTGTTTCTCACCTTTGATCGGGTCGGAACCGAGAGTCTGTCGGTGGTAAAAACTTAATCTGATCCTTGTCGAGTTCATTAAGCTCTATAGCAAACTGCGAAAACCCGTAATACAAATCACTGTCTTCTGGCATAGCACCTGTAACAATGAATGAATGAATGAATGAATGAATGAATGAATGAATGAATGAATGAATGAATGAATGTTTAAAGACACCTCAGCACAAAAATACACATCGGCTACTGGGTGTCAGCAAAGTGTATGGAAATATTATTTATAATGATTAAGTAAAACGATTTATATAATTATTTAAAACCACAGTATAAAGAGCTGTGGGGAAAAAGTACAACACAATACAAATATCAAGGTAAGTATATTTTAAAACTATGTATAGAAATCAAAGTGTTTTAAAAACTTAAAATTAATTCTGAGTGGAATTGAAAAGATTCCATAACATTTCTGTTGCCAAATATATCAAATCTCGTCAGCTTCAGATGATTACACTCCACCAAACTGTGGCGCACAGTCGGTGTACACTGACAATGTTTACACTGAGGAAGCACCTGTAACAAAGTTAAAGTTTGTTTTATTTAACGACGCCACTAGACACCTATTGAAACTTTTCTATGGTTACGACGCCACTAGACACCTATTGGAACTGTTCTATTTAACGACGCCACTAGACACCTATTGGAACTGTTCTATTTAACGACGCCACTAGTCACCTATTGGAACTGTTCTATTTAACGACGCCACTAGACACCTATTGGAACTGTTCTATGTAACGACGCCACTAGACACCTATTGGAACTGTTTTATTTAACGACGTCACTAGACACCTATTGGAACTGTTCTATGTAACGACGCCACTAGACACCTATTGGAACTGTTCTATGTAACGATGCCACTAGACACCTATTGGAACTGTTTTATTTAATGACGCCACTAGACACCTATTGGAACTGTTCTATGTAACGACACCAGTAGACACCTATTGGAACTGTTCTATGTAACGATGCCACTAGACACCTATTGGAACTGTTCTATGTAACGATGCCACTAGACACCTATTGGAACTGTTCTATGTAACGATGCCACTAGACACCTATTGGAACTGTTTTATTTAACGACACCACTAGACACCTATTGGAACTGTTTTATTTAACGACGCCACTAGACACCTACTGGAACTGTTCTATGTAACGACACCACTAGACACCTATTGGAACTGTTTTAATTAACGACGCCACTAGACACCTATTTGAACTGTTTTATTTAACGACGCCACTAGACACCTATTGGAACTGTTTTATTTAACGACGCTACTAGACACCTATTCCAACTGTTCATTACCATTACACTGTAAATAAACCTGATCATTAACATTTCTATAAACAGACACGACCATTACACTGTAAATAAACCTGATCATTAACATTTCTATAAACAGACACGACCATTACCTGTAAATACCCCAGCACCTGTCCATTATCCAGTATATAAAAACACCAGCACATTACTTTGTCTATAAACACCAGCACATTACCTTGTCTATAAACACCAGCACATTACCTTGTCTATAAACACCAGCACATTACCTTGTCTCCATATACAGCGAGCGGATGACGAGTGCCCACAGTAGAAAGCTTCGTTCCACTTGCCGAAGAGGTTGTGCACCACGTTGCCCTCCGGATTGAGAATCTCACCTTGAACCTCATAACGCTTCGACGACCAGTGACTCGCCTAACAAAGTTACAAAACAAGGGTTACAAAACAAGGATTACATAGCTTTTAAATTATATGAAAAACTATTATTATATATAATTTAGTCTGAAAAATCACTGATTTTTAAAACCTTAGTACAAATTAAACTACATCTATTTGGTGTGTTTATAGTAGTTATTTCGACATGAGAGAGAGAGACAGAGAGAAAGAGAGAGAGAGAGAGAGAGAGAGAGAGAGAGAGAGAGAGAGAGAGAAAGAGAGAGAGAGAGAGACGAGAGAAAGAGAGAAGAGAGAAAGAGAGACAAATGAGGCTGAGGCAAAATATGAGAGACAAGAAACTTACTGACATCACCAAGGCTACTCTTAATATAAACCAACAAGGGAGCTTCTATATGCACCTTCCCATGGACAGGACACTATCTACAATGGTCACTGCAATTTGGATGGGGCACTGGTTGGGATGGGAAAAAAGCCCATGTCCATAGAGAGCGATCACGCCAACTACCCACTGCACCGGAGACAGCACTCTACAACTGAGCCCCTATAACTTACTCTGGTTGGTTACCTGCCACTAAGACATGCTACCTTTGTAAACGTCAGCTTGAGACTATGCCACCGTTGGTTACCTGCCACTAAGACATGCTACCTTTGTAAACGTCAGCTTGAGACTATGTCGCCGTTGGTTACCTGCCACTAAGACATGCTACCTTTGTAAACGTCAGCTTGAGACTATGCCACCGTTGCTTACCTGCCACTAAGACATGCTACCTTTGTAAACGTCAGCTTGCAGACTATGCCGCCGTTGCTTACCTGCCACTAAGACATGCTACCTTTGTAAACGTCAGCTTGAGACTATGCCACCGTTGCTTACCTGCCACTAAGACATGCTACCTTTGTAAACGTCAGCTTGCAGACTATGCCGCCGTTGGTTACCTGCCACTAAGACATGCTACCTTTGTAAACGTCAGCTTGAGACTATACCACCGTTGGTTACCTGCCACTAAGACATGCTACCTTTGTAAACGTCAGCTTGAGACTATGCCGCCGTTGGTTACCTGCCACTAAGACATGCTACCTTTGTAAACGTCAGCTTGAGACTATGCCACCGTTGGTTACCTGCCACTAAGACATGCTACCTTTGTAAACGTCAGCTTGCAGACTATGTCGCCGTTGGTTACCTGCCACTAACACATGCTACCTTTGTAAACGTCAGCTTGCAGACTATGTCGCCGTTGGTTACCTGCCACTAAGACATGCTACCTTTGTAAACGTCAGCTTGCAGACTATGCCGCCGTTGGTTACCTGCCACTAAGACATGCTACCTTTGTAAACGTCAGCTTGCAGACTATGCCGCCGTTGGTTACCTGCCACTAAGACATGCTACCTTTGTAAACGTCAGCTTGCAGACTATGCCACCGTTGGTTACCTGCCACTAACACATGTTACCTTTGTAAACGTCAGCTTGCAGACTATGCCGCAGTTGGTTACCTGCCACTAACACATGCTACCTTTGTAAACGTCAGCTTGCAGACTATGCCGCAGTTGGTTACCTGCCACTAACACATGTTACCTTTGTAAACGTCAGCTTGCAGACTATGCCGCAGTTGGTTACCTGCCACTAACACATGTTACCTTTATAAAGGTAAGCTTGAAGACTATGCCACAGTTAGTTGCCTGCCACTATTAGGGTCAGTATTTTAGATATCTTACCTTTATAAAGGTAAGCTTGAAGACTATACCACAGTTAGTTGCCTGCCACTATTAAGGCCAGTATTTTAGATATCTTACCTTTATAAATGTAAGCTTGAAGACTATGCCACAGTTAGTTGCCTGCCACTATTAAGGCCAGTATTTTAGATATCTTACCTTTATAAAGGTAAGCTTGAAGACTATGCCACAGTTAGTTGCCTGCCACTATTAGGGTCAGTATTTTAGATATCTTACCTTTATAAAGGTAAGCTTGAAGACTATGCCACAGTTAGTTGCCTGCCACTATTAAGGCCAGTATTTTAGATATCTTACCTTTATAAAGGTAAGCTTGAAGACTATGCCACAGTTAGTTGCCTGCCACTATTAAGGCCAGTATTTTAGACATTTTACCTTTGTAAATGTAAGCTTGCAGACTATGCCACCGTTGGTTATGTACATCTCTCCGTACTGGTCGACCCAGCGCTGCCCTCCCAGCACGTTGTGAACACACGTGGTCACTTTGTTCCACTTGTAGTGGTCCTGGAACCTGCAACACACGAATTACAGAACAGATTAAAAAGGAAAGGTATATATTTTTAATAACACCTCAATACATTTTAAACCATGGCTATCTAGTGTCCAACATGGTTATTTTAACAATTTATCAATGGAATGAATTAGTGAACGAACGAACGAACGAACGAACGAACGAATGAAACGAACAATGTACTGTAAAACAGAAATGAGCCTTTTATATGCACTTTTCCACAGACAGGACAGTGCATACCATGGCATTTAACAAGCCAGATTTAGGGTACTGGATGGGAGTGTGAAAAAACCTGATTCCATTTCGGGCAATTGATTTAAAAACATCTAATTGGCCACTCTATGGTATGAATTGCCCATGAAGCCAAAAAGTCCAATGAAATTAGCACCACCGATGCTGACTGCTGCGAGTCATATGTTAAAGAATTATTCACACAGGGGCAGAGAGTGGTGGGAAGGCAAAACCCCATCAGACATAAACATACTACAACATCGATGTAATCATTTGTGAAACGGCGATAACAAAACCCCATCAGACATAAACGTACTACAACATCGATGTAATCATTTGTGAAACGGCGATAACAAAACCCCATCAGACATAAACGTACTACAACATCGATGTAATCATTTGTGAAACGGCCGTAACAAAACCCAGCAAATGAACTTACTTGGGCAAGCAAACGTTGACCGTTCCTAATGGCTGTATCTCCATGGATTTACCCCAGAATTTGGTTTTAACTCGGATATCTGGAAAAATAAACATGTTACATTTTTAGCCGAATAACTGACGAGAAAATACACAACTGATTTATCAAATGTGAATGAATGAATGAATGAATGAATGAATGAATGAATGAATGAATTATTGAATTATTGAATGAATGAATAATTGACTGAATGAATAAATGAATGAATGAATGAATGAATGAATGATTAAATGAATGAATGAATGGAATGGAATGGAATGGAATGAATGAAATCAAATCAAATGAATGAATGAATGAATGAATGAATGAATGAATGAATGAATTATTGAATGAATGAATGAATGAATGAATGAAATGAATGAAATGAATGAAATGAAATGAATGAATAAAATGAATGAATTATTGAATGAATGAATGAATGAATTATTGAATGAATGAATGAATGAATGAATGAATTAATTAATATGCTATTGGGTGTCAAACTAAGGTAACTGCAATACATGAAGTGATAAACAACATCAATATAAAAATTTAAGAGTTAAACATCAAAATCGAATAGTTTAAATTATGATACTGCCATCTTCAGATTTACAACATCTTCCTATGGATTCAAATATTATACGTAGGAGAAAAGGAAACCTGGGTATTTTAACATGATTCATAACAGCATTACGTGCCCATTCATCGGTTCACTTTTGACACAACGTACATAGAGAATAATGCATGAGTGTCCGTTTGATACCATTTATCTTACGAAATGTATCCAATAAGCGAAAGTGAGTTTGATACGTTTTTAAACAACAAGTTGTAAGATAAATGGTATCAAACGGACACGAATGTAGTATTCTATTTCTTACATACCTCGAAACAATGAAAATGTAAACAATATAACTAACTAAATTATGTTGTTACAGAATGTAGCATAACTGGGTCATGGCTTATGGATGCTTGGCTTTAAGCATATATACCACGTCATAACCAAATCACTACTATACTAACAGATCCATTTTCCTTAACAAAATAGAGCACTCTAAAACATTTGCCAACCATTCGGAAAATGAAACTGATGAAAAGCGAGCATTTTAATGTGGTGTAGCATTGTTATAATATAGCTAATTTTGAATTTGAATGACGTCAGTATTCCAATGACGTCACTTTACATTTCCTTACAATAACACTAAACTGGGTCATGACCTCTCAGAAACGATCTCCAACATACATTAATGTATTCGGTTTTGATACACAAAGGTACACAGGAGGAAAATAGTTTGAAATTATTCCACTTGCCTTGCCAGAAGGTAAAGTTTTTCGATTCACAGAAGCAGGCAGATATTGGAGGGTGATGGCTGACCTAAAACAAAAACACAAAGCATCACCAACAGACATATATAACAATTTTTTTTACATTTAATAGTTGTCTTCTTTCCATTAATAACCGAATGCATAATTCAGAACCTTTCTGAATGAAGGAAAGAAGGAAACTTTTTATTTAACAACGCACTCAACACATTTTATTTACGGTTATATCGCATCAGACATATGGTTAAGGACCACACAGATACTGAGGGAGGAAACCTGCTGTTGCCACTTCACGGACTACTCTTTTCGATTAGCAGCAAGGGATCTTTTATATGCACCATCCCACAGACAGGATAGCACATACCACGGCCTTTCTGAATGAATGCAGAACGTGACCAAACATTTCGAAAGTTTGTTTTGTTTAACACCACAACCACTGGGTACATGATTTATTAATGACACATTCATTCTTCTAACATTCATGTATAATCTTAGAGAGGAAAGCCGCAAACGTTTTTAAATTTAGCAATGAATGTTTATTTTTATCAAACTTCTTCCCTTTCTCCCGGGAAAGGAGATGTAACTTCAACCACTTTTTTCCAATTCTAAATTAAGGCCTAGATTATTAATTGTATGTAATACATAAACCTGAATGAGAATAGCCAGGTTGCTAGGTAACCCACCTGCTCGGAGACGAAGAGCCAGCCTCTGTCTTCTCGTACACACTCGTACGTCTCCCCTAGCAACGGGTTGAATGGCTTGTTCCCCGCGCGGTAGAACGAGCTTGCATAGCTACTCACAGCAAATGCTGCTATATAGGTCTGAAAACACAAATAAATAATATGTGCTTAAAAGTCAAAAAGTTAAAACACTAAGTAAAAATCAAAAGATGGGAAAACCGAAATAAATATTTACTTAAAAGTCAAAAATTAAACACTAAGTAAAAATCCCAAAATGGGAAAACAAATAAATATTTGCTAAAACGTTTGAAAGTTAAAGACTAAGTGAAAATCCCCAAATGGGAAAACAAATAAATATTTGCTAAAACGTTTTAAAGTTAAACACTGAAGCTACTGTCACACCTTGCCTGATAGTGTTAACGGACGTCCGACGGAGCGAAAGAAAATTATCTGGTGGTGAAAGTCGTCTCCATTGCTGCTGGAGGCCCTTCAAACGGAAGAACACCCAATATTTAGCGGAAAAAATGCACAATGACCGCACAATCACCGGACAAGTACAGGACAATTGCCGGCCACTGTAACAGACATTACCGTATGAGTAACGGACAAGATCCGGTCAAAACGAAAGCGGAATGCATGAGAAACTGACAAAACGTTCTTCGAACATATTTGTACAGGTCACGTGATGGACAAAACGGGTATAAATAGTCCGGTGAATTGAACACAGGGTGCACATATCATCAGGCTCCAGTTGGCTCAACACCTCTCTCCAACATGACCATGGGGAAGTCCGGGAAGGCTGGGAAGGGCAAGGCCAAGGCACGGAGGAAGGCTTCCCGGTCCCCCTCTCCTTCCTCCGACAGTGGGGCAGAACGGGCCAACACCCTAGAGGCAGTTGCAGTCGTAGACAAGAATGCACCTCCAGTCTCAAAAGCCCATGATGAGCCACAGGAAGAAGCCCTTTCTGAGCCTGAAGGGGTCCCTACAAGATAGTCTCTCCCACTCCTAGCCATTCATCAGTTTCATCACATAAATCAAAGTCAAAGAAGAAGCCCAAGAAGTCTTGCTGCCTACGAAATGAGCAGGAAGAAGGCCAAGTCCTGGAATGGGTTGTGGAGCATCCCTGCCTTTGGAATTCGAAGCACAAGGACTACAAAAACAAGGCCATGAAGGAACGCCTCTGGGAAGACATGGGCATAGATGTTGAGATTGGCATCTAGCAGGTCAATCTGTGCCTGGATCAGGGCCACTTGATACTGCAGGTGGAGTCTCACACGACACTCCATCATGAAGGTCTTGAGAGGGTGAGACGGAAGCCACATTATATACCTCGGATGATGTACATCGCTGTCCGTTTCGGACCCGGTGAAGACCCGTTACATGTACGGTACTTATACTGTACTTTTCCTGAAGTCGTCAGTTTTGTCCTGTGGGCCCTGTTACACATCCGTTATTCATCAGTTCCCATGCATTCCTTATCAGGTAATCGTCCGCTGAACATGCTGTACACCTCCAGTTCATCTGATGCATGTCAGGTAGTAGTCCGGCCGTGAGTCACGTCCACCGGACATCAACGAATGCGAACTGACAAGTACAGGACGAGGAACACACAACAACCTTGCCTGACATGGAACGCATTCGCCGAACGACAAACGGACAGGAAACGCATGTGAACGGAGAAGAACGGATTGAAAATTTTGCTCTCCGTCGGACGTCCGTTAACGCTATCCGGCACGGTGTGACAGTAGCTTAAGTAAAATGGGAAAACAGAAATAAATATTTTCTCAAAAGTTTAAAAGTTAAACACAAAATAAAAATCACAAAATGAAAAAACTAAAATAAATATTTGCTTAAAAGTCAAAAAGTTAAACACTAAGTAAACATCTCAAAATGGGAAAACTGAAATAAATATTTGCTTACACGTCAAAAACTGAAAATCCTAAAATGGGAAAATAGAAATAAAATTAGCTTAAAAGTCAAAAAGTTAAAATCCCCAAATGGGGTAAAGTTAAACACTTAAATGCTTTCATTATAATTATAAATCAATGTGCTCTAGTGGCGTCGTTGAATGGATCCACCGAGGTGGTTTGATCCTGCAACACAAGCACCTCAGGCGAGCACTCTACCGACTGAGCTAAATCCTTCCCCTTATAAAAAAAGGTACAGGTGAGGAAAAATAGCAAAATATTATTTAAGCATTTCTTTTTTCATAGCCAATGGTCACACGGGTGTGTTCAGCTCAAAGAGATATATATATATGAGGACTGGAATTTTGAACATGTAATTATGAAAAGAGTTGTCTTCAGGCAATTAATATACATGTACATGTATAGCCAAACTATTCATTCATCATGAAAGATAACAAACGGACAGCATTTAATTGAAAAACACTTTCCTTTTTCACTTATTATATATATTGTTTAGTCATGTTGACATCATTCTCAACAACCAAGTGTCCCACATATGCTCAGTGGCGTAGCGGGGGCGGGGCACAAAATTCTGGATTGGTGGAAGGGACTCGGGGAGTGCTAACGGTCCACTGGTTAGGGGGGCGCAATACTTGCCTTGCCCCGGGCGCTGGCAACCCATGCTACGCCAATGCATATGCTACATGTACAATTGAAATTCCATATGATGTCATTTTAAACATTGTTTGCTACATGAATGAGGTCATGCCTCATCGGTGCTCTTTTTCACAGACCTGGTCACATATTATTATGAGAAGTCGTTTCATTATTATGGGCTATGTGCGACCGCGATAAGTAGAATGTGTTGTGTATTTACCATTCTCTCATAAGGATCACGAGGACACTGTATTTACCATTCTCTCGTAAGGATCACGAGGACCTGTGTGTGACCACGATAAGTAGAATGTGCTGTGTATTTACCATTCTCTCGTAAGGATCACGAGGACCTGTGTGTGACAGCGATAAGTAGAATATGCTGTGTATTTACCATTCTCTCGTAAGGATCACGAGGACCTGTGTGTGACCACGCGTATTTACCATAAGTAGAATATAAGTCTGTGTATTTACCATTCTCTCGTAAGGATCACGAGGACCTGTGTGTGACCACAGCGATAATTCTCTCGTAGAATATGCTGTGTATTTACCATTCTCTCGTAAGGATCACGAGGACCTGTGTGTGACCACGATAAGTAGAATGTGTTGTGTATTTACCATTCTCTCGTAAGGATCATTAGGACCTGTGTGTGACCACGATAAGTAGAATGTGTTGTGTATTTACCATTCTCTCGTAAGGATCACGAGGACCTGTGTGTGACAGCGATAAGTAGAATGTGTTGTGTATTTACCATTCTCTCGTAAGGATCACGAGGACCTGTGTGTGACCACGATAAGTCGAATGTGTTATGTATTTACCATTCTCTCGTAAGGATCACGAGGACGTGGACCTGTGTTGTGACCGCGATACCTGTGTGTGACCGTGATAAGTAGAATGTGTTGTGTATTTACCATTCTCTCGTAAGGATCACAAGGACCTGTGTGTGACCGCGATAAGTAGAATGTGTTGTGTATTTACCATTCTCTCGTAAGGATCACGAGAACCTGTGTGTGACTGTGTTAAGTAGAATGTGTTGTGTATTTACCATTCTCTCGTAAGGATCACAAGAACCTGTGTGTGACTGTGTTAAGTAGAATGTGTTGTGTATTTACCATTCTCTCGTAAGGATCATCAAACTCCACAGCCTTGTCCAGCAATTCACTGTATTCAAGCTCCTCACAGAGTCTCTGTGAAAACAGAATACAATGAGAAAATATAACTGGATCACTAGCAGTAAAGTTATTTAGTGACTTAGAGAGATTCAGACAGAGAGAGACGGAGACAGAAACAGAGGAGACAGAGGAGAGACGGAGAGAAAGACATATATAGACAGATACAGAGTGAGAAATAGAGACAGACGCATAGAGACAGTAAGGGAGGAGGGAAAGGGAGGGAGAGGGAGGGAAAGGGAGGGAGGGAGAGGGAGAAAAGGTGACAGAGAGAGAGAGAGAGAGAGAGAGAGAGAGAGAGAGAGAGAGAGAGAGAGAGAGAGAGAGAGGGACAAAAAGAGGGGGAGGGACAAAAAGAGGGGGAGGAACAAAGGGAGGGAGGGAGAGAGGGGGAGGGACAGAGAGAGGGAGGTAGGGAAGAAAAGAAAGAAAGAAAGAAAGAAAGAAAAAAATGAAAGGAAAGAAAGAAAAAGGAAGGGAAAGAGAGAGGGAGAAAGGCAGGGAGGGGGAGACAGACAAAGGAAGGGATGAAGATATGGAAAAAGAGAAAGAGAGAGGAGGGAGGGAGAGACGGGGTTGACAGACAGACACAATGAAGAACTTTTAACAAGTTTTATAACAACAATATTTTTTATTTCTGAATTTGCCCCAAACCCCAGACCGTGTACCAACTGACCTGTAGGGTGCAGAGCGGTTCGTTGAGCGTGACAGGCATGGAGATCTTGGTGAGGTCCTTGCCGATGTTCTTGTACAACAGATTCCACAGACTGATGTCGCCCGTGTCGGGCCGCGGAGCCGGCAGCTTGGAGCGGCGTCCGGTCGGGTACACCGACGAAAACTCACCCACGGAAGCTGCGCACACAAAATAAAATATGTGCAAAGAAAATTATATTTAAAAAAAATAATCGTTTCTGGGACGAGGTTTTGTCTGACATGAGTCTGAATCAACGAAGTCCCAGAAATATTTTATAGTGCCATTAATCATGTAATTTTAGTACCTACCGGCCTCGGTGGCGTCGTGGTTAGGCCATCAGTCTACAGGCTGGTAGGTACTGGGTTCGGATTCCAGTCGAGGCATGGGATTTTTAATCCAGATACCGACTCCAAACCCTGAGTGAGTGCTCAGCAAGGCTCAATGGGTAGGTGTAAACCACTTGCACCGACCAGTGATCCATAACTGGTTCAACAAAAGCCATGGTTTGTGCTATCCTGCCTGTGGGAAGCGAAATAAAAGATCCCTTGCTGCCTGTCGTAAAAGAGTAGCCTATGTGGCGACAGCGGGTTTCCTCTAAAAAACAGTCTCAGAATGACCATATGTTTGACGTCCAATAGCCGATGATAAGATTTTTTTTTTTTAAATGTGCTCTAGTGGCGTCATTAAATAAAACAAACTTTACTTTTTTTAGTACCTGGTACAGTTATTATATAAATTGCACTGCATTTTATTTATGTACCGTAACCTTGCTCATTCTCTGAGCTGATATATAACAAGTATTATTTGAGATAAACAAAAGCTAGGTAACAACAACGGTCTACCAGCCAGACAACAAGATCATTTAACCAATGTTTGTTTGTTTTGTTTAACGACACCACTAGAGCCCATTGCTTTTATCAATCATCAGCTATTGGATGTCAAACATATGATCATTTTGACAGTCAGTGAGAGGAAACCTGCTACATTTTTCCATTAGTAGCAAGGGATCTTTTAGATGCACCATCCCAGAGACAGGATTAATTAACCAATGAAAAGGGTGCTTTTCTGTCATGATACAGTGTGCCTTGTAGAAATAAGATGAAACTAAAGTTCTATAAAAGACCTAACAGCTTACCACATGTTACACTAACAGCATCAGTTTCGGTCTCAAAATCGTCAGACACATCACTGGAAGCCTCATCGGAATGCTATAACACAAACACAAAATTAAAATAACACATATTACACACACACAGAGATAGACAGACACACAGACAGACAGACACAAACACAAACACACACACACAAACACAAACACACACACACAAACACACACAGAGAGAGAGACAGACAGACAGAGAGACAGACAGACAAAGATAGAGATACATGTAGAGACAGAGACAGACAGAGAGACAGACAGACAGACAGAGACAGACAGACAGAGACAGATACACAGAGATAGACACAGATACAGACATACAAAGACACTGACAGAGAACAGACAATAAGACAAAGAAAGAAAAAACAACAGAGAAACAAACAAAACAAATAAAAAAGTAAATGCAGATTTATTGGTGAACAGACACAAGTTATATATACCTCTGAGGAAGATTCACTGATATTCTCAAAAATCTCTTCAGCATCGTAATATTCAGACAAAGAGAAACTGTCTATAGACAGAGATTGTCCCAGCTTCGACTGCTCCACCTACAAAACACAAGTCACAGACAATATTGAAACAAACATTCTGAAAGTACCATTCCTAAACTCAGTGACAATGAAGCTGGATGTGTCTTTGTGCTCTGTCAACTTAACCCCCCCCCCCCCCCTGGGGGGACTGATTACAAGTTATGTAATGCTGTTAAAACTACTGAGTCGCATACACCAGGTCATGGACAACCCTGACTTTGGTGTACGGAGACTTGGTACAACCTAAGAAGAGGACTCGGAAGAGGAACCCTGCACCCGGGACGGCACGGGGAAGGGGCCAAAACTGGTGGCTCAACAGCCAGCAGTAGTCCCTTCCACCTTACCCCCACGACCCCCCTCAGTTTTTCCTGACGGCTCCCAAACCCAAACTGCAGTATAAGCACCTCATCAGGATGGAAGGAAAAAAGGAAATGTTTTATTTAACGACGTACTCAACACATTTTATTTTCAGTTATATGGCGTCAGACATATGATTAAGGACCACACAGATATTGAGAGAGGAAACCCGCTGTCGCCACTTCATAGGCTATTCTTTTCAATTAGCAACAAGGGATCTTTTATATGCACCATCCCACACGCAGGATAGTTCATACCACAGCCTTTGTTACACCAGTTGTGGAGCACTGGCTGGAACGAGAAATAGCCCAATGGATCCACCAATGTGGATCGATCCCAGACTGACCGCACATCAAGCGAACGCTTTACCACGGGGCTACTTCCCACACCCCTCATCAGGACGGACACCAGAGGAGACAGACTTTACACCAAAAGCCAACTGCTCACCTTCCAAATACTACCTAGTGGCGAGGGCGAGTACTCACTCCATCCCACCACCACCAGTGATGGAGTGAGTACTCACTCCATCCGACCACCACCAGTGATGGAGTGAGTACTCACTCCATCTGACCACCACCAGTGATGGAGTGAGTTTGGTCTGCCTCACCAAGTAGCAGAATTTACTCCTACAACCAGGACTCCTAGTGCCGGAAATGGACAACACAGCTCTACATAGAGTCATCAAGACTGTCATAGGCCAGGACTACCCAGCCATCACGAGGGCGTTACCTGCTACACAACGCAGCTCTACATAGAGTCATCCAGACTGTCATAGGCCAGGACTACCCAGCCATCACGAGGGCGTTACCTGCTACACAACGCAGCTCTACATAGAGACATCAAGACTGTCATAGGCCAGGACTACCCAGCCATCACGAGGGCGTTACCTGCTACACAATGCAGCTCTACATAGAGTCATCAAGACTGTCATTGGCCAGGACTACCCAGCCATCACGAGGGCGTTACCTGCTACACAACGCAGCTCTACATAGAGTCATCAAGACTATCATAGGCCAGGACTACCCAGCCATCACGAGGGCGTTACCTGCTACACAACGCAGCTCTACATAGTCATCAAGACTGTCATAGGCCAGGACTACCCAGCCATCACGAGGGCGTTACCTGCTACACAACGCAGCTCTACATAGAGTCATCCAGACTGTCATAGGCCAGGACTACCCAGCCATCACGAGGGCGTTACCTGCTACACAACGCAGCTCTACATAGAGTCATCAAGACTGTCATAGGCCAGGACTACCCAGCCATCACGAGGGCGTTACCTGCTACACAACGCAGCTCTACATAGAGTCATCAAGACTGTCATAGGCCAGGACTACCCAGCCATCACGAGGGCGTTACCTGCTACACAACGCAGCTCTACATAGAGTCATCCAGACTGTCATAGGCCAGGACTACCCAGCCATCACGAGGGCGTTACCTGCTACACAACGCAGCTCTACATAGAGTCATCAAGACTGTCATAGGCCAGGACTACCCAGCCATCACGAGGGCGTTACCTGCTACACAATGCAGCTCTACATAGAGTCATCAAGACTGTCATTGGCCAGGACTACCCAGCCATCACGAGGGCGTTACCTGCTACACAACGCAGCTCTACATAGAGTCATCAAGACTATCATAGGCCAGGACTACCCAGCCATCACGAGGGCGTTACCTGCTACACAACGCAGCTCTACATAGTCATCAAGACTGTCATAGGCCAGGACTACCCAGCCATCACGAGGGCGTTACCTGCTACACAACGCAGCTCTACATAGAGTCATCAAGACTGTCATAGGCCAGGACTACCCAGCCATCACGAGGGCGTTACCTGCTACACAACGCAGCTCTACATAGAGTCATCAAGACTGTCATAGGCCAGGACTACCCAGCCATCACGAGGGCGTTACCTGCTACACAACGCAGCTCTACATAGAGTCATCAAGACTGTCATAGGCCAGGACTACCCAGCCATCACGAGGGCGTTACCTGCTACACGCTACCTACACCACATTCCAGTGCTTAATGTCCGTCACTACTTGGGATCGCCATAACACCAACCTTCCTACAAGAACTTTCGCCTCCAGGTAAGGGCTTAGTCGGACTTTAAATTATTCGGCCAGTGTTCAAAAATTTATGTTTATGTTTTTTGTAAACAGTCCAACACACTTTATTTTGGCAGCCCATTAAATTGCTCAAATCACCTTAAAACCTTTTCGTCCGAGCTTTTTAAATTTTATGTTTGGACTTAAGTTTTTTTATTCCAGACAAGATTAGAGTGAGTGAATCAGCTGCTTTTGGTCTTAGGTCTCTGACCTAACTTCTAAATTTGTATTCCAAATTCCACCCACCTCAACTCTTACTCCCCCCCCCCGGTCAGGACTTAGTCATTGGCGATGTCAGAGGTTAAGCCCAGGACAGGCGTGTTTGAAACCTTCAAGGGTCGTAACTCTGTCAGACATGCATAAATTCCATTTTTGACAGAGTTATGGCCCCTGAAATTCAAACATGATCTGTAAATCTACATGATGAACATACACACAAAATTTTACCTTAGTATCTTGAGGCATTGTGGGAAAAAAAAGTCCAGTAAACTATGTGGGTCAGACAGATAAAAACGTGGAGATGAAACCTATAGGCCCGTCTGGTTAGACAGGGAGAGGACTAACAAAGAGAAACTGTCTATAGACAGACTGTTCGAAATTCGACTACACCACCTACAATATACAAGTCAAAAGCAAAATTACACAGAAAATTGAGTCGACACAACCAAATGTACAATTTATAATAACTACAGCTTTGTTATTAAAGCAGTAGGTATGTTATGTTAAATCAAACAGTAACTTAAGTGTCTTTCTGTTGGTCAGTGTATTAAATTTTAATGACTATACTGCCCAAAATGTTATGATCATAAACCTCTTTACACAAAACCAATAGAGCTAGGCGGTATACCATATATTCACTTTGGTATCAGAAATATATGTTAATACCTATTTACCGAGCAAGTTTCAAAATACCGAAATTTTGGTGCTGAAAAAGTGTTTCCCACCATTTAGTAAAGCACTAACAATGTATCTGACGAACACAAAATGGCTGAAAAGAAGAGCGAATGTACACCATTCTTCCTCTGAATTGACAGAAAAACAGTTGAGTCTTAATTCGGGTTTGCATTTAAAGAAAAGTATGCCGAAAATACCACTCGATATTGGTATCGGTATTGTGTTAATACCAAATACTGTGCCGATACCAAGGTAAATCACATCAAAAATACAGATACCGAACCTGAAATTTCAATACTGCCCAGCTCCAAAAACCAACACGTTATGTCTGCAAATTTAACGTACATGCACACTTGGACAGAGCAATTTTGAGAAAAGAATTTTTTTTTTTTCATTATGCATCGAGCAAGTTTTCCTTAACTTGGCTTAGGAGCATAACAAACATTCATGTAAATTATCTGTTAACTTCAAAAATTTACAAAATTTCAATTATTTTATGTAATTATTTCGCCAATTAAAAACAAAATTTGTCAACTGTTTCCAAAACTCAGACTTGACGAATTTGGCAAGTGCATCAATGTGTTCTAGAGGTGCCATTAAACAAAATAAACTTTTCATTTTTATTAGTCACGTAACAGCTTGCAGTCCAGCAGGTATGTGACAAAACTGTGCCTTTGATGATACAAGCCTGCAACTTAGCATGGTGCCAGGGCATACCCTAGAGACGGACCTACCTTAGGAGACAATATCGGTGACGTGGGTGGAAGTTGCAAGTCAGAAATATTCGATTCAGTGTGGATCCGAGAAAGTCGGCTCTTTAATGCTGTGTTTTGTCGTTGTGCCTACATACAGAAAACAGAAATCCAGTTTTCAGTGCAACAAGATAAACATACGTGACAAGAAATTATGCAGAATTAAATATCTTGTTATCATAAACTCAATTGGTTTTACTCATAATACTACAATTATAGAATGATGTTCAGTTTAATGCATATCAGGGCTTTGGAGCTCACTAATTTGGACAAAAAATTTTTTTTTATTGTTCCGAGTATAGCGAGATCTTTAAGGAGCACATCAATGTAATTAATTGATGGTGTTGGTGTTCTGTGTCAGAGTGTACACGTACCTCAAATAGCGACTGTTTGAGAGACGTGATGGTGTTGGTGTTCTGTGTCAGAGTGTACACGTACCTTAAATAGCGACTGTTTGAGAGACGCGATGGTGTCGGTGTTCTGTGTCAGAGTGTACACTATCTCAAATAGCGACTGTTTACGAGACGCGATGGTGTCGGTGTCCTGTGTCAGAGTGTACACGTACCTCAAATAGCGACTGTTTGAGAGACGCGATGGTGATGGTGTTCTGTGTCAGAGTGTACACGTACCTCAAATAGCGACTGTTTGAGAGACGCGATGGTGATGGTGTTCTGTGTCAGAGTGTACACGTACCTCAAATAGCGACTGTTTGAGAGACGCGATGGTGTTGGTGTTCTGTGTCAGAGTGTACACTATCTCAAATAGCGACTGTTTGAGAGACGCGATGGTGTTGGTGTTCTGTGTCAGAGTGTACACGTACCTCAAATAGCGACTGTTTGAGAGACGCGATGGTGTTGGTGTTCTGTGTCAGAGTGTACACGTACCTCAAATAGCGACTGTCTGAGAGACGCGATGGTGTTGGTGTTCTGTGTCAGAGTGTACACATACCTCAAATAGCGACTGTCTGAGAGACACGATGGTGTTGGTGTTCTGTGTCAGAGTGTACACGTACCTCAAATAGCGACTGTCTGAGAGACACGATGGTGTTGGTGTTCTGTGTCAGAGTGTACACGTACCTCAAATAGCGACTGTCTGAGAGACACGATGGTGTTGGTGTTCTGTGTCAGAGTGTACACGTACCTCAAATAGCGACTGTTTGAGAGACGTGATGGTGATGGTGTTCTGTGTCAGAGTGTACACGTACCTCAAATAGCGACTGTTTGAGAGACACGATGGTGTTGGTGTTCTGTGTCAGAGTGTACACGTACCTCAAATAGCGACTGTGTGAGAGACGCGATGGTGTTGGTGTTCTGTGTCAGAGTGTACACGTACCTCAAATAGCGACTGTCTGAGAGACGTGATGGTGTTGGTGTTCTGTGTCAGAGTGTACACTATCTCAAATAGTGACTGTCTGAGAGACGCGATGGTGTTGGTGTTCTGTGTCAGAGTGTACACGTACCTCAAATAGCGACTGTTTGAGAGACACGATGGTGTTGGTGTTCTGTGTCAGAGTGTACACGTACCTCAAATAGCGACTGTTTGAGAGACGCGATGGTGTTGGTGTTCTGTGTCAGAGTGTACACGTACCTCAAATAGCGACTGTTTGAGAGACGCGATGGTGTTGGTGTTCTGTGTCAGAGTGTACACGTACCTCAAATAGCGACTGTTTGAGAGACGCGATGGTGTTGGTGTTCTGTGTCAGAGTGTACACGTACCTCAAATAGCGACTGTTTGAGAGACGTGATGGTGTTGGTGTTCTGTGTCAGAGTGTACACGTACCTCAAATAGCGACTGTTTGAGAGATGTGATGGTGATGGTGTTCTGTGTCAGAGTGTACACGTACCTCAAATAGCGACTGTTTGAGAGATGCGATGGTGTTGGTGTTCTGTGTCAGAGTGTACACGTACCTCAAATAGCGACTGTGTGAGAGACGTGATGGTGTTGGTGTTCTGTGTCAGAGTGTACACTATCTCAAATAGCGACTGTTTGAGAGACGCGATGGTGTTGGTGTTCTGTGTCAGAGTGTACACTATCTCAAATAGCGACTGTCTGAGAGACGCGATGGTGTTGGTGTTCTGTGTCAGAGTGTACACTATCTCAAATAGCGACTGTTTGAGAGACGTGATGGTGTTGGTGTTCTGTGTCAGAGTGTACACTATCTCAAATAGCGACTGTTTGAGAGACGTGATGGTGTTGGTGTTCTGTGTCAGAGTGTACACGTACCTCAAATAGCGACTGTTTGAGAGACGCGATGGTGTTCTGTGTCAGAGTGTACACGTACCTCAAATAGCGACTGTTTGAGAGACGCGATGGTGTTGGTGTTCTGTGTTAGAGTGTACACGTACCTCAAATAGCGACTGAGAGACGTGATGGTGTTGGTGTTCTGTGTCAGAGTGTACACGTACCTCAAATAGCGACTGTTTGAGAGACGCGATGGTGTTGGTGTTCTGTGTCAGAGTGTACACTATCTCAAATAGCGACTGTCTGAGAGACGCGATGGTGATGGTGTTCTGTGTCAGAGTGTACACGTACCTCAAATAGCGACTGTTTGAGAGACACGATGGTGTTGGTGTTCTGTGTCAGAGTGTACACTATCTCAAATAGTGACTGTCTGAGAGACGCGATGGTGTTGGTGTTCTGTGTCAGAGTGTACACGTACCTCAAATAGTGACTGTTTGAGAGACGCGATGGTGTTCTGTGTCAGAGTGTACACGTACCTCAAATAGCGACTGTTTGAGAGACGCGATGGTGTTGGTGTTCTGTGTCAGAGTGTACACGTACCTCAAATAGCGACTGTTTGAGAGACGTGATGGTGTTGGTGTTCTGTGTCAGAGTGTACACGTACCTCAAATAGCGACTGTTTGAGAGACGCGATGGTGTTGGTGTTCTGTGTCAGAGTGTACACGTACCTCAAATAGCGACTGTCTGAGAGACGCTATGGTGTTGGTGTTCTGTGTCAGAGTGTACACGTACCTCAAATAGCGACTGTTTGAGAGACGTGATGGTGTTGGTGTTCTGTGTCAGAGTGTACACGTACCTCAAATAGCGACTGTTTGAGAGACGTGATGGTGTTGGTGTTCTGTGTCAGAGTGTACACGTACCTCAAATAGCGACTGTTTGAGAGACACGATGGTGTTGGTGTTCTGTGTCAGAGTGTACACGTACCTCAAATAGCGACTGTTTGAGAGACGTGATGGTGTTGGTGTTCTGTGTCAGAGTGTACACGTACCTCAAATAGCGACTGTTTGAGAGACACGATGGTGTTGGTGTTCTGTGTCAGAGTGTACACGTACCTCAAATAGCGACTGTCTGAGCGACGTGATGGTGTTCTGTGTCAGAGTGTACACGTACCTCAAATAGCGACTGTTTGAGAGACGTGATGGTGTTGGTGTTCTGTGTCAGAGTGCTCGATTCGCTCTCAATCGTCTGCTTCAGCCGCTCTCGCTCAGTGTTCATCATGTGTAATAAACTCTTCAGCTGGTTGTGCACTGCAACAACAGAAAAGAAACCCAATAAGCTTGTTAACACTTAAAGGCTAACTTAATAATAATAAAATTGTTAAGTTACATACAGTTTAAATCTCTTTTTAATACTATAAACTTTGTATTTCTAATAATGAGTAAAAACTGTTATTTCTAATTTTTATACTCATGCCAAAGAGCAATTTTATTTCCAAATTTTCAATGAAATGGCCTTTATTGGAAATAGCCAATCTTGTGATTGGTGATAAATGTATGTGTGTTGGTTGTAAAAACAAATTAGTTTCATCTGGGCAAAAAATGTCTGCAATTTTATTTCACCTAGTACCACCGTGTCAAGTAGCCTTGTGCTTAAAATATGTATGGGGTATCTGCAAAAGAAAAGTATTCAAATTTTGTTCGGAACTAGGGTAGTCATAGACGCTACCTGTTATCTCTGAAATGAGCAGCTTGACACTGAATTTTTTGTGATTCACTTTAAGGGTGAGGGGTGGTAGTGTTTATATCCATGTTGTTTATGTCAAATGATACGCTGCAGGAAGTAAGGAAATGTTTTATTTAACGATGCACTCAACACATTTTATTTACAGGTATATGGCATCAGACATATGGTTAAGGACCACACAGATATTGAGAGAGGAAACCCACTTCATGGGGTACTCTTTTCGATTAGCAGCAAGGGATCTTTTATATGCACCATCCCACAGACAGGATAGTACATACAACCCCCTTTGTTACACCAGTTGTGGAGCACTGGCTGGAACAAGAAATAGCCCAATGGGTCCACCGACGGGGATTGATCCTAGACCGATCGCACATCAAGACAACGCTTTACCACTGGGCTACGTAATGGTTATGGAGACGAATCTAGTCTATTTTAAGGATATATTTCCCCCATTTCAACGTCACACACTCTTGTTTCATTCTACTGTAACTTCATTCACATGTGTTACAGGTTTGTAGATTAACAAAACTAAATGTTCATTTTCATGGGTTAAAACTAAATGTTTATTTTCATGGGTTAAAACTAAATGTTTATTTTCATGGGTTAAAACTAAATGTTCATTTTCATGGGTTAAAACTATAGTCTGTCCCATCCTCCAACAAAAATGTATTTTGTAAATAATTTCAGTTTGGTCTGATGTAAGAAGAAAAGTAAAAGTGTTTTGGAAATAACAAAAAAAACCCACTATTTTTGTGTGTAATTTGGAAAACAATCGGCTCAGAAATAAATAACTTAGTAAATTACATAGTACAGTAAAACCTGTCTAAACCAGATCATGTCAGGGACCTAATATTTATCCGGTTTGGAGAGGATCCGGTATTTAGAGGGTCACGTTTTAGAATATAGAGTTATTTCCCTTGACATCGAATTCATAACTGCGAACGAACTTGTCCGAGAATCGCCGAATGAATGTGACTGTCGAAGCGACGACTCATACTAATGTCGCTATCTTCCAATTTTGTTATGTATCTTTCTTATTTATTAATTGACATTAAAATATAAATAAAAACAACAGATTTCAATTTAATTTAGTTTTTACCACAATTAACATTGCAAAATGACAGTCTTTGTAATCATCAATTGCGTTGTTAGCTATACCGGCACTTTCACCGCTGATCTTGAAATGTCGAACAGAAAAGTATGACTTCCAGCTTTCTAACCATCCATTAGAAGCCTTAAAATCCTGAATCAGCAGATCAGATGAAACTTTAAAAGCTTTTTCCTGAATGATCGGTCCAGATATGAGAATATTCTTTGCTCGTGCATGTTGGAACCATTTCCATGTCAGTTCATACAGTTCGTCATATTTGCAGCCTGTACTGAATCTCGTTTTGTTGGCGCTAGAGTTATTGTCATATTCTTGCAGATAAGCTGTCTTTTTCATTAATATGTCTGACACAGTGGAAATGCCAATGTCATACTTTCCTGCCAAATCCGTTTGAGTTAATTTTGGTACAGACTGCGAATCATTAGGCCTAATCAAATGAAATTTTACTTTCAACGATAATTCCACACTTGGGTGTGCAGCAGAATCTAAAGGATCAATGCAAGTGTCCAGTTTTTGTCTGATATCATCTCGGTCTTTCTTGTCTTCAGCGATCCTGGCTTTTGCCTCTTCCTTGTGTGCTGTTACCACCTTGTTTTGAGTGTCCTCCTCTATCATATCATCGAGATCGGATTCCAATCGGCTGCATGTATGCAGACTAAGTGCCCATACCTTCAGGGTCTCTGGCTTAATCGTAATACCAATTATCCCACCTGGAGCATGACCATACCGCATGAAGGTCGTCTCAATCATCATATCGCTCCAAATGCCATTCCACAATCCAGCAGAATGGTGCAGGACATGCTCACCCTTGAGGAAGTGTGACAATACCTCTTCTGGTAGCCGCTCCATCTCCCGCTGGTAGCACAACCCATACCTAGCATAGTTCACATGTCCCGCAGCAAAGAAGTATGGTAGCATTTGCTTGTAGGTAGCCAGATGAAGTGGCCAGTCACCTTCCCGTTCAGCTCGTATGAACATCATGATGAGCCGGACAGGCTTTATCAAGACGTCAACCCAGAGTTTGACAGTTTGGCTCCTGTTGGTTTCTGTTTCAAGAATATGCATAAGGTCATCACTGCGCTATAGTGGTTTGTCCTGAACAATTCCACAAAGTGCCTCTTCAGCTACCATTCTTATTGCTCGAACGTTCTGGGGAAACGTTTTTCCAGTGAGCATTTTTGGCACACCGCCAAACACAGAAGACATTATATCTGACAGACCGGTATCAGCCATCAATGTTCCAATCTCTATATATAAAGTGTGGTGATCGAGACATGTTCGTTTGTTGTTGTTTTAGCAACATTCAGCGTGCATGTTTTTTGTATCTATCACAGAAAAAAAACTAAAATTCTGTTTGTATGTAGTGTATACAAATTAAGTCACGTGTGCATATTTTAATTCTAAATTAAGTTGTTTCTAATATTTTACTCTGTGTGTCAGTATTCCACTATCAAAGTGCACTGATTAAAAATAAAAGGTGAAAAACCTAATGTGTGAGTATCTGAGAATTGTCTGAAGCTGTAAAGAATTTGCTCAGCTGTGCACTGCACAAGACAGGACAATTGAAAACAATCAAGCCTTAATTCCTCTGCCGTCTGCTAAGCTGGGCTGAGATCACGGAAATCAGTGATCAGTGACGTAACTCTGGATGCTGGACAGCAGAAATTTCGGTCTGCATTGTTTTCTGGAAATTGTGTTTTCGTTCAGGTTACTCTTCATTCGTTTATACTACGCCGGTTTGTTCAGGTTAATTAATAAAGGATTTTACATTTCTGAACCAAAAATCAATCCGGTTTCCGAAATGTACTGGTTCCGGTTTTATCAGGTTTTTAATACATGGTTTAAGTAAGAGAATATTCGGGACCATGAAATTTGGCCATTTTTGACAGTATTTCGGTAACTTCAGGGTCCGGTTTAGACAGGTTTCACATACTGTATTAAAAAAGGTGTTCCCTGTGGGAAGTCCAATAAATGTTAATTTTCATGGGTCGAATCTATAGTCTGTCCCATCCTATAAAAATGTTTGGAGTGCAATTTAATAAATAAATAATTTGTAGTAAATTCCATGGTATGAAAAAAGGCATTCCTTGTGGGAAGGACAATAAGGTTCCATTTGCACGGGTTGATATGGTACACCTTGTTCGCCCTTGGTGATGAAAGTTAAACTATAAGTTGGTATGTCATACCTTGTTCGCCCTTGGTGATGAAAGTTAAACTGTAAGTTGGTATGTCATACCTTGTTCACCCTTGGTGATGAAAGTTAAACTGTAAGTTGGTATGTCATACCTTGTTCGCCCTTGGTGATGAAAGTTAAACTATAAGTTGGTATGTCATACCTTGTTCACCCTTGGTGATGAAAGTTAAACTGTAAGTTGATATGGTACACCTTGTTCGCCCTTGGTGATGAAAGTTAAACTGTAAGTTGGTATGTCAGACCTTGTTCACCCTTGGTGATGAAAGTTAAACTATAAGTTGGTATGTCATACCTTGTTCACCCTTGGTGATGAAAGTTAAACTGTAAGTTGATATGGTACACCTTGTTCGCCCTTGGTGATGAAAGTTAAACTGTAAGTTGGTATGTCAGACCTTGTTCACCCTTGGTGATGAAAGTTAAACTATAAGTTGGTATGTCATACCTTGTTCACCCTTGGTGATGAAAGTTAAACTGTAAGTTGGTATGTCATACCTTGTTCGCCCTTGGTGATGAAAGTTAAACTATAAGTTGGTATGTCATACCTTGTTCACCCTTGGTGATGAAAGTTAAACTGTAAGTTGGTATGTCATACCTTGTTCGCCCTTGGTGATGAAAGTTAAACTATAAGTTGGTATGTCATACCTTGTTCACCCTTGGTGATGAAAGTTAAACTGTAAGTTGGTATGTCATACCTTGTTCACCCTTGGTGATGAAAGTTAAACTATAAGTTGGTATGTCATACCTTGTTCACCCTTGGTGATGAAAGTTAAACTATAAGTTGGTATGTCATACCTTGTTCACCCTTGGTGATGAAAGTTAAACTATAAGTTGGTATGTCATACCTTGTTCGCCCTTGGTGATGAAAGTTAAACTGTAAGTTGGTATGTCATACCTTGTTCACCCTTGGTGATGAAAGTTAAACTATAAGTTGGTATGTCATACCTTGTTCGCCCTTGGTGATGAAAGTTAAACTGTAAGTTGGTATGTCATACCTTGTTCACCCTTGGTGATGAAAGTTAAACTGTAAGTTGGTATGTCATACCTTGTTCGCCCTTGGTGATGAAAGTTAAACTATAAGTTGGTATGTCATACCTTGTTCACCCTTGGTGATGAAAGTTAAACTGTAAGTTGGTATGTCATACCTTGTTCACCCTTGGTGATGAAAGTTAAACTATAAGTTGGTATGTCATACCTTGTTCACCCTTGGTGATGAAAGTTAAACTGTAAGTTGATATGGTACACCTTGTTCGCCCTTGGTGATGAAAGTTAAACTGTAAGTTGGTATGTCAGACCTTGTTCACCCTTGGTGATGAAAGTTAAACTATAAGTTGGTATGTCATACCTTGTTCACCCTTGGTGATGAAAGTTAAACTGTAAGTTGGTATGTCATACCTTGTTCGCCCTTGGTGATGAAAGTTAAACTATAAGTTGGTATGTCATACCTTGTTCACCCTTGGTGATGAAAGTTAAACTGTAAGTTGGTATGTCATACCTTGTTCGCCCTTGGTGATGAAAGTTAAACTATAAGTTGGTATGTCATACCTTGTTCACCCTTGGTGATGAAAGTTAAACTGTAAGTTGGTATGTCATACCTTGTTCTCCCTTGGTGATGAAAGTTAAACTATAAGTTGGTATGTCATACCTTGTTCACCCTTGGTGATGAAAGTTAAACTATAAGTTGGTATGTCATACCTTGTTCACCCTTGGTGATGAAAGTTAAACTATAAGTTGGTATGTCATACCTTGTTCGCCCTTGGTGATGAAAGTTAAACTGTAAGTTGGTATGTCATACCTTGTTCACCCTTGGTGATGAAAGTTAAACTATAAGTTGGTATGTCATACCTTGTTCGCCCTTGGTGATGAAAGTTAAACTGTAAGTTGGTATGTCATACCTTGTTCACCCTTGGTGATGAAAGTTAAACTGTAAGTTGGTATGTCATACCTTGTTCGCCCTTGGTGATGAAAGTTAAACTATAAGTTGGTATGTCATACCTTGTTCACCCTTGGTGATGAAAGTTAAACTGTAAGTTGGTATGTCATACCTTGTTCACCCTTGGTGATGAAAGTTAAACTATAAGTTGGTATGTCATACCTTGTTCACCCTTGGTGATGAAAGTTAAACTATAAGTTGGTATGTCATACCTTGTTCACCCTTGGTGATGAAAGTTAAACTATAAGTTGGTATGTCATACCTTGTTCGCCCTTGGTGATGAAAGTTAAACTGTAAGTTGGTATGTCATACCTTGTTCACCCTTGGTGATGAAAGTTAAACTATAAGTTGGTATGTCATACCTTGTTCACCCTTGGTGATGAAAGTTAAACTGTAAGTTGGTATGTCATACCTTGTTCACCCTTGGTGATGAAAGTTAAACTGTAAGTTGGTATGTCACACCTTGTTCACCCTTGGTGATGAAAGTTAAACTGTAAGTTGGTATGTCACACCTTGTTCACCCTTGGTGATGAAAGTTAAACTGTAAGTTGGTATGTCACACCTTGTTCACCCTTGGTGATGAAAGTTAAACTGTAAGTTGGTATGTCACACCTTGTTCGCCCTTGGTGATGAAAGTTAAACTGTAAGTTGGTATGTCACACCTTGTTCACCCTTGGTGATGAAAGTTAAACTGTAAGTTGGTATGTCACACCTTGTTCGCCCTTGGTGATGAAAGTTAAACTGTAAGTTGGTATGTCACACCTTGTTCACCCTTGGTGATGAAAGTTAAACTATAAGTTGGTATGTCACACCTTGTTCACCCTTGGTGATGAAAGTTAAACTGTAAGTTGGTATGTCACACCTTGTTCACCCTTGGTGATGAAAGTTAAACTGTAAGTTGGTATGTCACACCTTGTTCGCCCTTGGTGATGAAAGTTAAACTGTAAGTTGGTATGTCATACCTTGTTCACCCTTGGTGATGAAAGTTAAACTATAAGTTGGTATGTCATACCTTGTTCACCCTTGGTGATGAAAGTTAAACTGTAAGTTGGTATGTCATACCTTGTTCACCCTTGGTGATGAAAGTTAAACTGTAAGTTGGTATGTCACACCTTGTTCACCCTTGGTGATGAAAGTTAAACTGTAAGTTGGTATGTCACACCTTGTTCACCCTTGGTGATGAAAGTTAAACTGTAAGTTGGTATGTCACACCTTGTTCACCCTTGGTGATGAAAGTTAAACTGTAAGTTGGTATGTCACACCTTGTTCACCCTTGGTGATGAAAGTTAAACTGTAAGTTGGTATGTCACACCTTGTTCACCCTTGGTGATGAAAGTTAAACTGTAAGTTGGTATGTCACACCTTGTTCACCCTTGGTGATGAAAGTTAAACTGTAAGTTGGTATGTCAGACCTTGTTCGCCCTTGGTGATGAAAGTTAAACTATAAGTTGGTATGTCATACCTTGTTCGCCCTTGGTGATGAAAGTTAAACTGTAAGTTGGTATGTCATACCTTGTTCATCCTTGGTGATGAAAGTTAAACTGTAAGTTGATATGGTACACCTTGTTCGCCCTTGGTGATGAAAGTTAAACTGTAAGTTGGTATGTCATACCTTGTTCGCCCTTGGTGATGAAAGTTAAACTGTAAGTTGGTATGTCATACCTTGTTCACCCTTGGTGATGAAAGTTAAACTGTAAGTTGGTATGTCATACCTTGTTCGCCCTTGGTGATGAAAGTTAAACTGTAAGTTGGTATGTCAGACCTTGTTCACCCTTGGTGATGAAAGTTAAGCTATAAGCTGGTATGTCATACCTTGTTCACCCTTGGTGATGAAAGTTAAACTATAAGCTGGTATGTCATACCTTGTTCACCCTTGGTGATGAAAGTTAAGCTATAAGCTGGTATGTCATACCTTGTTCACCCTTGGTGATGAAAGTTAAACTATAAGTTGGTATGTCATACCTTGTTCGCCCTTGGTGATGAAAGTTAAACTTTAAGTTGGTATGTCATACCTTGTTCACCCTTGGTGATGAAAGTTAAACTTTAAGTTGGTATGTCATACCTTGTTCACCCTAGGTGATGAAAGTTAAACTATAAGTTGGTATGTCATACCTTGTTCACCCTTGGTGATGAAGGTTAAACTATAAGTTGGTATGTCATACCTTGTTCACCCTTGGTGATGAAGGTTAAACTATAAGCTGGTATGTCATACCTTGTTCACCCTTGGTGATGAAGGTTAAGCTATAAGCTGGTATGTCATACCTTGTTCACCCTTGGTGATGAAAGTTAAGCTATAAGTTGGTATGTCATACCTTGTTCACCCTTGGTGATGAAAGTTAAACTATAAGTTGGTATGTCATACCTTGTTCACCCTTGGTGATGAAAGTTAAGCTATAAGCTGGTATGTCATACCTTGTTCACCCTAGGTGATGAAAGTTAAACTATAAGCTGGTATGTCATACCTTGTTCACCCTTGGTGATGAACGTCTCCCTCAGTTTGATCTCCTGGATACGTTGTTCGTGCGACTGACTCAGCGGCATGTCTGAGAGACTCATCGGCCGTGACGATGTTGTGTGGTTCAACAGGTTCGGGTTCGACGCGCTTGAGTGCATCCGCTCAGGAACCACCAACGATCCAGAGCCAGCCTAAAAAATCAAAACGAAAAAACAAATCTCTAAAAAACAGCACTTCAAAAATGTAATAGTTCAGGAAAGAAAAGACACCTTTACACTGTGGTTAATCAGTAGTTATTGAGGGCATGTGCCCAAATCAAATCCCATAGAACATGGCTCACAGTTAAGTTAAAGTTTGTTTTGCATAAAAAAAAAAAAATTATCCTTTGAACCGACAACAATAATTTATATCTAATGGCAAGAAAACTGCCATCTGGCCCTACAGCAAAAACGTTTTGGGTGGGTTTTTTACCGACACCACTAGAGGATATTGATTTATTAATCATCGGCTTTTCGATGTCAAACATTTGGTCATTGTGACACTTAGTCATCAGAGAAAATCCGCTACATTCCACCACTCAAACTTAAGATGTTGTTACCTATGGCAATTTTAAAGATTTGTGCAACATGCAAAATTTTCATCTATGGCAATAAATATTTTGAGCATGCTTACAGCAAATTTTCATCTATGCTAATCAGTGATGTCATTAAAAATAAAAATAGCAGGTGAAAATTAAATTATAGGTGGCCATTAATCAACAAAAAGTCGACAAGCATTGTTTATTGGAAGTTCGATAGCCGGCGACAATTGATTCGATAGCCGGCGACAATTGATTCGACAGCCGGCGACAATTAATTCGATAGCCAGCTATTAATGACATCCCTGCCAATATTTTTTTGAGCATGTTTACAGCAAGTCCAAACCAGAAACTTTTCCAACAAATAAACACAAAATTAAAAACAAAACATTATCCCTTCCGCCTGCTTGACAAACTGCCAATTGATAAACTACAGTGATGGCCATCAGTGCCACAGTTAAATTCAAGCCCTGCAAGAGACGTCAATTTGAGGCAGGATGTAGCCCAGTGGTAAAGCGCTTGCATGATGCACGGTCGGTTTGGGATCGATCCCCATTGGTGGGTCCATTGGGCTACTTCTCTTTCCAGCCAGTGCACCACGACTGGTATATCAAAGGCTATGGTATGTGTTGTCCTGTCTGTGGGATGGAGCATATAAAACATCCCTTGCTACTAATAAAAAAAATGTAACGGGTTTCCTCTCTAAGACCATGTGTCAAAAATACCAAATGTTTAACATCCAATAGCAGATGATTAATTAATCAATCAATGTGCTCAAGTGGTATTGTTAAACAAAACAAACAAACTTTTAGAGGTCAATTTTTTCACACACAAAAAAAAAGTGCTCATTCCTTCAGATGGCAAAGTATTTGTAAGAGGAATGAATCATTCTACAGCCCACTGCACCACTGTAGGAAATTCTGCTTCCTAAACAACCTTTCTGCATTACAACAAGCATGCTGAGAGTACTGCTAAAGCAATACAAATTTTTATATCTCCTAATCTCAAGGGTCATAACTCCGTAAAAAAAAAAAAAAAGGGTAAACAGCCATGAAAGTTAAAAAAATTGGTCTGTAATAGTAGATGGTAAAACTATATGAGAAAATTCCTTCTAAATATCTTCAGGCATTGCAAAAACAAGTCTAGAAAAAAAACATTCATCTCTCCTAAGGGCTATAAATTAAAAAAGGGGTAAATTGCCATGAAAAACAAATCTGATATGCAACAGAACATGATAAATCTATACGGGAAATTTCAGCTCAATATCTTAAGGCATTGAAGAAGAAAAAAGGCCAGAAAAGAAATTTTCATATCCTCTAAGTTCAAGGGCCATAACTCTGTCAAAAATGGGTAAATTGCCACGAAAGTCAAATCCGGAAAACTATATGTGGGCCAGACAGACAGACAGACAGACACACACACACATAGACAGACAGATACAGACAGAAAGACAGACAGATGGACAGAAAGACGGACAGATGGACAGAAAGACGGCTAGATAGACACAGACAGACAGACGAAGATGAAACCTATAGTACCCTCCAGTTGGACCGGCAAGCGACTAATAAATCAAGGGTAAGTAATAAAAACCATATGTTCCCCTACTAGTTGGTTATCGGTTTGAAATCTATTGATATTGGACACTGCATTTCATGTGCTTTGGCAAAGTTTATAAAAATATATTCAAGATTTTACGGTACGTAATTTTACCCTTTTAAACTGGCAGAAATCCTGCTATAATATACATTATATGCAGGGCTGTTGCCAGTTCGCCAAATGCGACGAATGTCCCGTTTGGGCGACATAAATATTTTTTAAATAATGGCATTAGTCGCCCAAATAATATTATGTGGGCGATCTTCTTTAGAGCTATAACATAAGCCACTACTAATTTGTATTCCATGTTAAAATCTGCTCATGGTTCTCTTAGTCTTACCATAACCTGCCAACAACCATTATTATTTTGGGGGATACCATACTTTTGGGTGAGTTTCGAGCCCTGTATATGTGGACAATACCTCAGTAGAACAAAAATAGTCCACGGCCACAAACCGAGCTACATTTAGAATCATATTTTGCTAACTTTTTAATGCATGCAATAAACTTTTAAAGAAATATAAAAAAGCACACAGAGACACTAAATTCATTTACATGTAACTGTTTTATATTAACATATTTTAATTGAAATTAATCTTTTTTAAATAGTTAAGGAGAGCTTGGTTACAGTAATTGTAATTAAGTAGGTAAAAATGGTTTAAAAACAAAAGGGGGGGAGCACCTGACTTGTCCCGTGGTGTCTCCATCCCCCACCCTCATCCCCTACGGAAAAAAAAATCAGTGCATGTGAGAGATATACTTAATCTAATAATACTGGGGGTGGAATTTAGCTCAGTCAGTAGAGCACTCGTTTTAGGTGCTTCGGTTAAAAACAAGTTTGTTTTGTTTAATAACACTACTAGAGCACATCGATTTATTAATCATCAGCTATTGGATGTCAAACATTTGGAAATTTTGACTTTTAGTCTTAGAGAGGAAACCTGCTACATTTTTCCATTACTAGCAAGGGATTTTTTATATGCACCATACCACAGACAGGATAGTACATACCACGGCCTTTAATATACCAATCGTGATGATCCTAAACCAAACGCACATCAAGT